>NW_027360734.1:0-166336 GCF_012295235.1 Primulina huaijiensis
TTTATTTGTGAGACGGGTCAACCCTACCGATATTCAAAATAAAAACTAATACTCTTACCATAAAAAGTAATATTTTTTCATGGATGACCCAAATAATATATTCGACTCACAAAATTGATTCGCAAAACTATCTCACAAGAGTTTTTGTGATTTTATAAATATACAGCCAAGCGAAAACTTAAACCCATGCCTAATTCGAGAAAAAGTCAGAAAATTCAAACAAATTTATTTATTTTTATTATTAATTTTTTTAAGCAAAGTTTAAGGAAACTGCTCCACATTCCACGATAATCAATATGTGCTGCACTTGATAGCCGAGCACGTGGCAACGTGGAATATCACAAAATAGCAAGTGTGGGCAACCGCGTAATTTTAACTATTCGTATATTTGAATAAGAAAGTCGAAGTTGGACTTTTGCAATCAATTGGGGACAAAAAAAGGTTCGGTGGTCAGTCGTGATAGAATAATAAATGTGAAAAGCTGTGGGGAAGAAGAACAATTAAAGGTTATATTTATATTCCCTAAATTAAATTTCTTTTTTTACAATGCAAAATCTATGTTTTTGCCCTACTAATTTTGGAAGAGGTTAGTAAGGGTAAATTTGGATGCGATAATAATCTATACACATAGGTTTATTGTTTGATAAGTGAAAGTTAAAAATAAATTTTAAAACTTACGGCTCACTTATTTCTTTAATTTTTCAAAGTGAAATTTTATTTATAATATTGCCAATGCTATATAAAAATAAATAAAAATTGAAGAGAGGCAAGGGTAGTACTTGTCTTCTCATATCTTCCACCACTTTATAATTATGAGATTAAAGAATATGATCGTGAGCTTTTCAAGTTTGTTTGATTTGAATTCGATCGAGTTAAGGATTTTTCGATCTTTAATTCGAAACAATCGTCGATCCCATGACAAGTTGAAGCTAATTTTAAATATATTTTTTATAATATACTATAAAATAATGCTTTAAGCACATGATATGCAAATTATTATTATTATTATTATATAAAATTTTACATATAGAGTTTATAAAAACATTTATAAATTCAAATTAACGAGTAATAATCATTACCTATGCTAATGCAAATATTGTAAACTTGTGAACGGAATTCAAAGCTAGATCTAGGGATGTAAATGAACCAAACAGTTCGCGAGCTATTCGAAGCTCGGCTCGATAAAAAGCTCGTTTGAGTTTGTTTGTTAATCATTTCAAACCAAACCCAAGCTCGATTTTGAGCTCGAAAATTTAATCAAACCAAGCTCAAGCCTAAAGATATTAGGTTCGTGAGCTCGGAAACATGTTTGATAATAGGCTCGCAAGCTCGAGCTCGTTTAGGTGGCTTGTAAGCTCGAACTCGAGCTCGAGTCATTTAGGTGGCTCGTAAGCTTGAGCTTGGCTCATTTGTTGAGTTGACAAATAAAAACATTAGTATTAATGTCAATTGAAAGAATTGAATACAAGACATGTTTGAAAAAATGATGAATTCACACCATTTAGTCACAATTACATTTTTAATCTTATTTGCATATCATTATACTAAAATGTTCTTTAAAATACAATAAATAAAATAAATTAACAGAAATACATTAACATATTCTTTTTCCCTAAAAATTTACATAACCAAGTCATATACAAGTTGAGTAACTTTACTATTAGTCAGTGAAGGTTAATAAAAAATGTTACATGCTAAATTGATATGTCATTTGACATTAATCAATAATTTAAGTTAATTATGTCGAATTCGTTTCATAGTGATGTGATGTCTTCGATCTACTATATTTAATGAATATTCTAGATGATTTTAGTGATATCAGTATATAATGAATATTCTAGATGTATGATTTTGGAATATTCAATAAGATACTGATTTATGTTTTTTTAGCTCTTATTTGTGTCGTTTTGTTATTTATGAATGAATTTACATTTTTATGTCTGATTTAAAATTAGTTTATAAATATATTTAATTTTTAACAAGCTCGATTCAAACTCAAACTCAAACTCAAGCTCAATTCTATGCTTATCAAACTAAAAAACGAGACGAGCTCAAGCCAAGCTTGTTAAACATGCTAAACAAGCTATTGATGGATCAAGCTCGAGCCTGGCTTAATTAACATGCTAAACGAGCTTTTAACGAGCCGAGCTAGCTCAATAATTTCAATACAAACCGAGCTCGAGCCTGATAATAGAAGCTCGAATCGAGCTCGAGCTCGAGCCTCAAACAGTTTTAAACAAACCAAGCTCAAGTCTGATACTGTTTGATTTGGTTTGGATCGTTTACATCCCTAGCTAGATCTCTTTTATTAATTTTCTTATTTGAAAATAGTTTTTTTTTCATAAATCAAAATTTATGTGCAAAATACTCTGCGCATGTCCAAGTAACGCACAACTACAAGACTGCCTATCAACATGCTCAAATAATTTCTTGTTGCGAGCACACCAAATAGATCACATAATACAAGTTGTGCCAAGAATGCGAGGTCTTGTGTCACGTCCCGAGCCCGGATCTGCGCCTGCATGATTGCACAATGGACACATATAGCAACTACTTCGTATTCGTTCTCGCTTTATGAAAATGATTCATTCAAGTTGCTATAAAAGTCCATTGTAAGTCTATTATAAATTCATTTTAAATCTTTAATTTTTAAGATGTTGGACAAGGGATATTACATCTTATTATCTTTAAAGTAAGAGGGTAGACTTTTTAAATCCATTTAAGAACGCTCTTGAACAATATTTCTATGGTGTTGTAGCTCGTGAAATTTCATTAGAGTATATTAGAGTGCAAGAAAAGTCAAGTTTTGTGTCAAATCTTCTCATTTATTAAACATCCCCATCACCATTCATCGCCCCCTTGCCCAGATTTTGGTTTCCCCTATGCTATTCAAAATTTCACCTTATTTTTTAAATGTGCCTTGACTTTTATTTAGAAACATAAACACAATTTTTTTGAATTATTTGTTTTATTTAAATTCACAAGGACAGCGTGCCCTTTTCCCTATTCGAAATCAACGATTGAAAAGTCAGAGCCCGAATATTCGAGTAATGGATTAGATTAATATTTAATGTAATTAGTTGCATGTATAATAAATTTATTATAAAATAATTAGATTTGGCCCCAAACGTATAAATTTCTGAGGATCTCAAAAGTTTAACGGAGGAAGGCCCACATTGATAACCTAAATCTCCTAAGAAATTATAAAAGTGCAGTCAAGATATGGGATGTCTCACGGTCTGCGGGAAATCTACAAATTGTTGAAATATATTATACTCGGTGATTTACATCAATAAAAAAATTCAAGAATTTTAGATTTAAAAAAATGGTCGTATATTTTTTATTATTATGAACAACATCAAGATCGTACGAGCCATTGTTTCAGGAAAACGATTGTACCAAACAAATTGTAGTCCACAAATTCCAAGTTGGTTTCCGTGGCTTAGACGTGATTTCCGCATGAAATTAATTATTAATTATTATTAATAATGAACAAACAAGTCTCACGGCCAAATAAATATATATAATTTCAAAAAAAGTATATATTGTTATTTACTAAAACAAGATGTCTCATTTTCTTCCAATAGTTGCCTTTTGATTAGATTGGATTTCCAATAATTGATAATTGTAATTTAATATTCGAGATTTTTAAATTTAAAAGTAGAAGCATCCAACTTCCAAGACTCCTCGATTTGGCTGAATCCAGTATGACGTACATCGTCGGTTTCTCCTCATTTGTGTGTGTGTGTGTGTGTATATTATTAATAAAATAAATCCCATGTGACTAGGAACTTTCCTCGTTTTTCTAAAATATATGTCAAATAATTTATTTAGTTTTATGAAGAAATGACACATAAATTGATTTTACAACCATGTTTAAAGACTAGTTAATTGTAACAAGTTTGTAATTTTCACGGAAAAAATAAAATTTTCATATCCAGAATTGACAATTTGTCTTAGAATCTCGTCTATAATAATTTTCATACCAAAAACGCCCAAAATATCAAATTTTACGAGTTTTTTTTTAAAAAAATACCCTGATCCAAACGATTTAAAAATAACAAATGGAATCCAGATAAATCTGCTATATCTTTAATTTCTAATATTTTTTATATACTGTAAAAATAATTATCTTTTGAATGCGATAATGATACGACTGATGAAAAGGTCCATTTGTCGTGTTTTGTGATTCGGGACTTGCCTTCACATGTTGCCCATAACGCGCCTTTTTGTCTTGTTATTACAAGAATTTATTAGATCTTAAATTCTTCACTTTATAAGATTTAAAAAAAAACATGTATGATGAGATTCGTATATTTAAAATTTTGTATAAAATATGGCTACCGGAAACAGTGAGAGAAAAATATTTGTAGGGAATTTTTGTGCATTAATATGTCAATTTAGTGACATATTACATGTTTTGAAAATTTTAGAGAAAAAAAAATTATCCCAACACATCTACGAACAATTGTACCATTATCACTAGTTATCCATTTTGATAAAAAAAAAACCAAACATTTGATCCTGAAAAAGAACACGACCGCTATTTGAAACTAGAGCGCAACATTTTGAACCCAAATGTTTTACTATAAGTTTTCATACACACACGTGAGTAGGTCTCCTGTGTAGTGAAAAATAATAATATTTTTTACTCAAATCTGCATGTATAACACAATATATTTTTGACATAAAAATTAGTAATTTTTTTACTCAAATCAACTTATATACACAATATTTTTTTACAACATAACTAATAAAAAATGATATTTTTATAGTGAAAAAATGATTTAGGCATATAAAACAATATTTTTCATGTAACATTATTCCATTGATCGGTCAGATTCAAAGTCACTTATAAGACGATCTCACGTGATTTCTTATATATATATATATACACACACACGTACGTTGGTATATATAAACCTAGAACGCAAACTATTTATGTAAAATGGGAATTAAAAATTGTCACGCGGGGGCAGATGCAATGTACGTACGAGTGGATCAAAACATACATGAATTAAATTAATTAAAGAATGCCAACCAGGTGTTAAGTTTCCAACACACAAATTAAAGAGAGAAAGGAAAGTATTTAAATTATAAAATAATAAATGGTAAGGCAATTAATGTTGGGAACTTTGAATGAGACCTACGAAACGAAAAAAGGACACCCGATACCTTTTTGAAATAAATAAACGACTTGCATATCATGTGGGCATGTTGTTGCCTTCATCTTTAAATAATGCTCTGCTTGCCTTCAAAGCTATTTTTTCACTTTTGCATCCAATAATTATATTTTGTTGAAAATTAATATTTGAATATTGAATATTTGAATGTTGAAAATAAGAGTTGTAAAAATTAGAAATTTGTGTGTGATAATGAAAGTAATAATATAATTTATTTTTGGATTATTTAATAAAGAAATTCTGTAAATAGATCTCTCATTTGTGAAGAAAATCACAATTGAGTTGAGATAAAAATATTATAAAGTGTGTAGTGTGATAATTTTGAAAGTTTGAGATTTTTACTTTTTACTGTAAATTTTTACTTTTTTATAGGTTGCATTTACATGTCCCTAAGATACCTTAATGGGCCGACTTGCTTGTGGGTTTGTATGGATATGGGCTTGACACAAACCCAAAATAAAGGCATGCTCAATCGATTCACGGGCCTGTCAATTGTGGCCCGCACGATGTTCCTGCACTGTCCGAGTGTGTGAGAGTCCCATCTTTGCAGTCTGAATCATAGCTGGAAGGGAGATTAAAGTAAACAACGCTGGAAGTTCGACAATCTTCGGTACTTTGTGTTACATTTTCTCTTAAACTGAATTTCACCAAGTTATTAATTACGGAAGACGAACGAAGCAAAATGGGCGGAACAGAAGAAATTCTGACGGAGCTTCTTGGCATTGAAATGGAGCTTCAGGATGTTGAAGGTTTGATTTTTGATATTTTGAAAATTTTTTGCTTTGCTTTTAAATTTTGGGCTATGTCTCTGCTGTTCCCTTTTTATTTTCTGAAGATGAAGAAATATCTATATGATTCATAGTGTGAAACGAAAAGGTGTGTTCTTTTCCTAATAATTATTAGTTATTGAACCATTATGTCTGTATCGAATGCAAAAAATGTGTTGGTATCTTGGTTAATATGCACATCACATGTGTTGCGCGAGTTATATGCTAAAAGCTGGAATATCCATGTTATGAATTAACCTATCCCTCTTCCTGTTGAGTGTTGAGACCTTCCTTGTTTATGACTTTGTCTGAGCTTGAACTCTTGCGACCACGGTGGAATCTTTTCGCTTGTACTCCCAGTTGTCACTGCTCATGGAATGATTTGAACACACATTTCAATTGGTTTATGGTGAAATTTTTCGCTTTTCTATGTCATGTGCATTTGCTTTGACTGAACGCAACAGCAGGGGCGAGAGAATCTTTTTTTGAAAATTCATTTGTAATTAACAATCCATATTTCCACTCCAAACTCATTACATGGCCCTGGCGTGTTTTGGTCTCTCCCCCAATTATGCGGAGATGGCTTTGGAACTGTCCTGGTCTTTCTTGTAGGTATTACACCGGTGAAATTTTGAATACTTTATCCGCGTAGTTATTTCTAAGAATTCATAGTTTGATAGAATATCATTGGTTGAATATTAACTAATAGTTTGTAAGTTCTATTTATGAGCTATCACTGTCTTCTCCAGAGCAAATAAAGGTATTGCTCAATCAACAGGAAATGCTGCATGAGAGACAGTCTGAGCTTAAAGCCCTTTTGGAACAAAATGAATCATCTACAAGTCACGGTGGTGATGAAACTACTGTTTCTGTTGAGAATTGGTCTGGACCATTTGAATGGGACCACCAAGCTGATGATGTTAGGTTTAATGTATTTGGCATATCTTCTTATCGTGCAAATCAGCGAGAGGTTTGTGTTGTCTTGATGTTCTGAACAATTATCGTATCTTAAGCGATAAGCTTCAAGAAACTCTTTAGGGAAACTCCTATTGCTTAATTGGCAACCACTAACTCGTCTCTGCATTGTTATTTATATTTTTACGAAAGTACTGTTTTGAATTTTTGAGTATTCTAATTGATGCTTTTGTTTTATTTCCTGTGAACTAAATGCTAAAAGAAGGCAAGAATATTATGTATGCTACATAGCTCGCGAGTCTTGAGAAAATTTCTCATCATGTTGTCTTATGAGCTTGGTTGGTTGCTCTACCACATTTCCTGTATACTATTCTGAGCCCAGCTGATAATTGTTAAAATGAAAACAAAAATTAGAACAGACGGTTGCTCTATCCATTTTTCCACTTGCTTGAGCTGAGGTGTATTAGGTCAACACGTGCTCTTCTAATGTATTGCCTCTGATAAACTTGATCATATTCATTACAATAGTTATTTGTTGTTGTTTCCAAGTGCATCTTACACATCTATATTCTCTGACTTCAAAATCCATCTTATGCTTTGCCAAAACTACTAATGAGATAGAGGGCAAAGAACTTATCTGAACATTTCCAAACTCAAATTTTACTAGGAGCTAGCTGGATTACCTGCCTATTCATTTATATCAACCACAGAGATTCCCTTGGATTTATTTCAAAGTTAATGCTTTTGGTATACTTTTTGTAGGTCAGAGTGCTTTAGTAATTTTTTAAAATCTTTGAATGTACGTAACATAACTTATCTTGTAAGCAAACTAGATAAATCTGCAACTTTCCCTGTTTCAATGCATCTCTTGTTAAGCTCTTTTTTTCCTATAACTGAAACACCTTTGGCTCCAGTTTGGTCTATTTGAATAGGTGGATTATTGTTTATGATTTTTTCCTCGCGCGTTCATAATTACAAGTCCATGTTGTGATGATGTGATCCAATCACAGCTGATCAATTTTTATGAACAGATTATCAACGCAATCATGTCTGGGAGAGATGTTTTGGTTATCATGGCAGCTGGTGGTGGCAAGAGTCTGTGCTACCAACTTCCAGCAATCCTTAGAAAGGGTGTGGCTCTTGTTGTCAGTCCTTTGCTGTCTCTTATTCAAGATCAGGTAGGCTCATCAGTTCAGGCTACTTTTGCCACATGCAAACTCAATCTATGTTCTTTCCCTTTTAAACAATTTCTTCAGGTAATGGGCCTGGCTGCTTTAGGCTTACAAGCTTTTATGTTGACGTCAACAACAAACAAGGACGACGAGAAGTTCATATATAAAGCTCTTGAAAAGGGGGAAGGAGAGCTCAAGATATTATATGTCACACCGGAAAAGATATCAAAAAGCAAGAGATTTATGTCCAAATTGGAAAAGTGCCATCATGCTGGTCGCCTCTCTCTAATTTCCATTGATGTAAGAATGTGACACAATTCTCTAAACTCTATATGGCACACATACCGAAATACAATCTCCTTCCTTTGCAGTGAAGTCTTTGAATAATCTTGTAAATTTTGGTTGCATGTTCATATCATCGGGTTTTGTTTCTTTTGAGCTCCTGGAGGTGGAAACTTGTTTCATATGTAAAATAAACTCCATACCAAACTAAAAGATTAGATTCACCTAGTTTCATGTTTCCTTTTAAATTGAGAAGTGTGTGTCGTAAATCCTTACCAATGTTTTAAGTTATTATTTTACTATAAAGTGCAAATAAAGTCTTGAGAGTTGGATAATCAGACCAGGCACTTTCCATGGGTGGAGTGATGTTGGTCCATCCATGAAATTGCTAGGTTGTGGTCACGGATTGACCTCTTAAAACTATATGCCTCATCAAAGGGAAAAGAAGTTGAAAGAGTCAAGGCCAATTAATTTATTGACATTTACTTCCTAGGTAAATATTCGTTTCCCTTGTCTTAAGACTTGCATATAGGTACATGGGCTTCTTAGATTAGAAATTACTGAATTTTGTGCTTCTAGTGATCATTCCATCACAATTATGGAGGGAAAGTGCAAATAATTTTCGGGCGCATCTACTTGTTAAATGTGTTTAAGCTCTTGGACTATTTGACCTCGCTAAAGAGTTTCTGGAGAATCAGAAACATACTTGGCATACTTGTAGATGTTATCGTCCTTGTGTAGCTATCGGATAAGCTAGGCTTAGACTTGTAGAGTGGGCCAGGCCATGTTAACAAATTGAATGAGAGGCGGGTACCAATGAAAGAGGGCAGTTTGTAATTTGGATGCAAGCGAGTGGCAACTTCTGCGAATAACTCCCTTGCAGCACTGTAGTACTAAATTGAGTCGAATTTGTTTATTGTTGTGTTAGTCTCAAGCACGAGCTATAAATTTTTAATATTTTAAAAATATTTCAATGTTTTTCACAATCTTCTTTATCCTTAATTAATATATAAAATACATGTTTTGATGACTAATTTTATAAAGCCGAAAGAGTATTTATGATGTCCAACCGAGCTTGGCCTGAGCTCGATTGATATCATAGATCAAACTTGTTGAGCCGCCAGTTCCTGTAATGCATGTGGTCCTTATTTGATATTGAACATTTACTTTAACAGGCTTGTCATTTATGCGAGTGATGTCTGAAGCTTTCGTATCTCTTTTTTTGTTTCCCGTGAATCGCAATATGTACAAGAGTATTTTGGGGGATGAATCAACCATATCTTGCAGCTTAAACAATTATGTTGAATTCTCTTCCTTTTCCTGTCAACACATATTCACTTTTCAGCGGTTCCAATTGCTACAAAATAAGTTAACCATTTAAATTATGCTTTTATTTCTTCAAATGCTTTGCAGGAGGCACATTGTTGTAGTCAGTGGGGCCATGATTTTCGTCCCGACTACAGGAATCTTGGTATATTAAAGACTCAGTTTCCTGATGTTCCTATTGTTGCTTTAACTGTATGTCATGCTACTTGATGATACATTTCCTCAGCCAGCAGACTCAAACTTTAGTTCTATAGGATTTAACTCATATTTGTTTCTAGGCAACAGCTACAAAGAAAGTGCAAGAAGATCTAATGGACATGCTACATATTTCGAAAAGCATTAAATTTGTTAGCTCTGTGAACAGGCCCAATCTCTTTTATTTGGTATTACTTTCATTAGTTTCTCGTCCAAGATATCATGAACTTTATTAATTTGTATTTTAAAATTAGGTACTTTTCTGCTGCTTGTTCATGCTTTGAAACTTGTGATATACTTTGCAGGTACGAGAAAAATCATCAGTTGGAAAGACAGCCATTGATGATATAGCTGAATACATACAAACGTCATTTCCAACTAATGAATCTGGAATAGTGTATTGCTTTTCCAGAAAAGAGTGTGAACAGGTGCAATTCTCTTTCCCTGCTTGACTTAATCATCAATGTTCGTCAAATAATGGAACGTGTCTATGTGAAAGTGATGCTGTGAAAGAGGGGATTTGGGGAAGGGGGTATTAACATTTTGGCTTGGACCTTGATAAGAAGATAACTGATTGCTCCTATATAAAAAAAAAAAAGATAACTGATTGCGGGTATAATTATGGATGTGTAAAATGTGTAGTCTGAAAGTTCTAGGACATACTTGAATGGCCATGTTGCTCAAGTTGTTGCCTATGTCTGACGCCCAATCAAGACTTAGAAGATAACTAATGGTAGGTAAAATTATGGATGTGAAAATTGTGTAGTCTGAAATGTAGCACATACTTGAATGGTCATGTTGCTCAAGTTGTTGCCTAATGGCTGATGCCCAGTCAAGGCTCAAAAGTGAAAAACAAATATATTACGTTTATTGCTAATTATGTTCGGTGGGTTGGCGTAGTTGGGTGGCCCTGAATTTTTTTTTAGTTAGAAATTTGCCATTGAATGCCACAAATGCAGGTTGCAAAAGAATTGCAGGATAGGGGGATTTCAGCTGATTTTTATCATGCAGATATGGACGTGCATGCTCGTGAAAAAGTTCATATGAGGTACAAGTTTGCCAATTAATTGCTCATATCAATGGAATTTCTGACCAATTCTACCTGTTTAATTATGTCTGCAAGAATATTAAACTGGAAGCGAGCAGAAAGACATTGTGCCGATACTCTAATTTATAAGACTACCAATATTATGTGATTTTAATTTGGCTCGAATAGTTCATTTAGGTTTCAGTATCTTTGAAATTGCTTGCTTTCCAATTTTTCAAATGGCTGGTGTTGCCATGATAATATGTCTTTGCTGAAATGGGCTTATCACATGGTTTGGTGTCATAGGTGGAGCAATGCCAAGTTACAAGTCATTGTTGGTACGGTACGTAAAGGAGTTTTTTTTTTATATTATTCCGATGTTATAAGATCAAATAATCATTGGAGATTGTTTCTTGTAGGTGGCATTTGGAATGGGAATCAACAAACCAGATGGTCAGGAACTCTTAGTTACTTTGTAGTTCTTTTCAATACTCATTTGAACCTCTATTCAGAAATCGTCTGATATCTGAGATAGTTCATATTTATGGAAATAAGTTATTTATTAGGTACATAAAACGGTTTGTTGTTTATCAACTAAAATAAATCTCACTGGCATAGAGGTCCAACAGTTGTCATAATCTTTGCAATCTGTAACTGATGGTGATACAGTATTAATGTCAAGAATGGATATAATGACAAAGTATTATAAATAATTAGAAGGTTATATAAGTATTAGGCATGAAATTATGATTAAATGAAATTTGTACAAATTTGTTAGGAGTACTTCATAGCAAACTATATGTATAATGTTGGTTGTGTTGGGGTTAATGAGAATTGATGGATTTCTTATTTCTTCCTTTCCCTGCTTTGGTTGTTATCCCTTTCTCCATCCCGCTTCCTTAAGTTTCTGGTTTTCTCTTAACAAAATTCCCTCCTTTAGTTTTTTTTTTTATTTAAAATATATGGAGTTGGCACTCATTCAAAAAGAGTGTTACTATAACACTGTCTCAGTTCGTATCAGATAGTATTTAGCTTTTTATATTTTTATTATAGAGTGTTTTTTGTTTTGACCATTTGCAATCATAATACCTGGTTACAGTCAGATTTGTCATTCATCACAGCTTAAGCAAATCAATGGAGACATATTATCAGGTTTGTGTTCTCTTGAGGCTTGAAACTAAATGATTTTTTTCATTATAGTTTTTGTACTTATAATTTCTTCGATTGCAGGAGAGTGGGCGAGCCGGAAGAGATGGGCTTCCTTCTGAATGTTTGCTGTACTTTAGACCTGCTGATGTGTCTAGGCAGGTTGTTTTCTTTTAACCGATTATTACGTTAATTTTACAGGTAAATCAATATCGTGAATCTCGAGTCCATTCTTTTCTGCAGAGTTCAATGGTCTTCTATGAAAATTCAGGGTTGCCAAATCTCTACGACATTGTAAAGTATTGTCTGGTATGGTTCTTTTATTCTCAATAAACCATATTCTTCCCTTTCCCTATTAAAATTCTTTTGGATGAATAAAATGTGCTTTTAGAGAATAGTTGTTTAAAAACTTTGGTACTGAGATTTTTATCTCAATCATTTATCTGTATTCTTGTATTGATCTGCGGGAATAATTTTCATCTGTGGATAAACATTGTTGAATTGCTACCTTCTTCTGTTTTCATCTCCTATTATCTGTTGCATCCGTGAATATCCATGTGTTACCAGCAGGCTATACCTGAAGCAAAAATGAATCTAAAATGTGAATCTACTTGGTGAATAACTTGATTGATTTAGAAATTTGAAGCCGAATAGAATGATTTTGCATGGACTATGGAACCCCAACCTGAAGCGAACGTGAATTTGTGACTTCTACTAAGTGAATAACTTCACTAAATTAGAAATTTGAGTTCTAATCAAATAAAAATATATAATTTTGCATGGACAATGAAATCAGGGTTCAATTCAATATGATTTTTCATTACAATAACTTGTCTACTGTTGACAAGTTATAAGTTTTCACCTCAGCTTTCATTCTTATCATGTAGTCTAAAAGGCAGTGTCGTCGGGGTGCTTTCTTCAGACATTTTGCCGAGCCTCTACGAGACTGTAATGGTACAACTTCATGCTGGACACTCTTTAAGATAAATATTTTACTTTTTCTGCTTTCTTTAACAAACTGACCTTTATTTTTGTTCTATCTCAGGGATGTGTGATAACTGTGTTTCTAATACAGAAATTAAGGAATTGGATGTCTCTGGTATAATACCCTCAAGTGGTTTTCTGAATCAAATTTCTTATGATTTTACTGAATAGGTTAAGTTCTTATGAACAAAGCTTATTCATAACTAAGAACTAACCCACTTCAAAGGGTAACCAAGACTTCTATGGCGTAATGAAAGACATTCTTGATGGTCATCTAGTGTTACCTTTACGCATTCCTGCTCATTTAACTTCATTCTTCTTCGGTGTAGCAGAACAATACTCTATTATTTCCGTAAGTAGGAAGCAAATGTAGTCTTACAGTTGATGTGTTATCAGGTCACACAAAACATGTGGTATCATTATTGCAAGAAACACAAGAGAATGACCAGAGACTGACAATGCTGCAATTGGTTGACAAGATGAAGATCAAAAATAAGAATTCAAGTTAGTTCTACTGCTGGTAACTTGATATATAATGTTATCTGCATGGGGTCTCAAGTGGAGATAAGATGATTCCCTTACCCCTGACAAATTACGAACTGGTTTGACAATGCGATTTTCTAGCATTTTTAACACTTGGTTATATCTTTACAATCCATATCTATAGATTCTATATCACAAACTTTTTAAGGAAATAATTTGAAATGAACGGTCGTTATAAGTTGGAATTTTATTGATGTTGTCACTTTAGAAGCCTACATTCTTTGCACTTTATTTATCATAAACTAAACTGCAATCGTGATGGGGTTCCATAAATCCTCACAATTCTTTTATAGATTTTTGTTAGTCTAGGTCTCCTGAAGGGAACTAAGAGAAACCTTGAATAGGGACTAGAGATCGTATCAATATAATCCTAAATTTCTAATTAAACCTCATAATTACACGAGAAGGAAGCCACGTCCATGGAATTACTCTGTTGTGTTTGTCCTTAACTTCTTTTTTACATGACTATCTTTAGAAATTTCTTATGCATGAACTGACTTCTTGACTCTTTTCTTTAATTTCCATCAAAGCTTGTAGATTTTAGCTATGTATGCTAATTAAGAACTTAGGTTGTATTTGAATTGATGATTTGAAGATAGGGATTTCAAATCCACAATAACAAATCCTTTGGTTTGTTTAGCCGAAACCACTTGACAATGAATTTTAAATCGCAAATAGTTATTTTTTCAGTCACTGCTGCGAATTTCAAATTTATCTCAAATATGAAATCATTTCAAATACTCCACTCAAATAGTTCTTCAAATCCAAATCCTTCGATCGAAATTCAACCTTAGAGTAATATGCTTTGTAAGGTGCATTGTTAATAGTCCTGTCCTAAAATACTGAGTTACATTTACTTTGCCCTGCCTTCGACCAACAAAGAATAACATTGTCAAGAAAAAAGTTTAGATGTTTGGCAAAAAAGGTTTTGTTAATAGTGTTGCTAAGAGTTTAAATGTCATCATTTTTAATTACGTGCTGCTTAGCATCAATGCTTGAGTTCTGCATGATATGCACTATTTTGGCCTTTACGCAGATCTTGAGCTGAAAAAGGAGGAATTGGAACAGCTTGTAATTCAGCTCATAGTGGATAGGGTTTTGGTAAGACTTCCAGTATTCTTTACTGTATAAGCTACCTTCCATTGTTTCCGTCGCATCTTCTTTTTTGTCTGAAACTTGGCTTTCACTACATCTTGTCACTACGTTAAAAAGCACTGGATGGTCGGCATCTGTTCTATATTGTGATATTTGGCTGCCAAACTACATGTAAATAATTGCTTAATTATGAAAATAAAAAATAAAAACAGGTCAAACAACTACGACACAAAAGCCAATTTTACATCCACTGTTAATCACGGAAGATAATACTTACCTGGCAAACTTGAAAGTGGTTGCTGCTGGTTTGTTAGAAGCTAAAATAGATAATTCTATCTAGAGCCTTCTTGTCAACTTTTTATTGTGGGATTGTCGTCTCCTTTTCTCATGCAGAAAGAAGAATTTCAGCATACTGCTTATACCACAAATGCTTATGTGACCGTAGGGCCCTTTGCAAAGCAAGTCTTGCATGGTAACGGTGCTCCATTCTCAATAATAACAGTACACACAGAGTCAATATGCTGATATTATTTGCAGAATGTGATACTTGATCATTTTGTGTAGTTATGAAGGTAGTATATGCATTATCGGCTTCAATTCTTTGTTGCCACTATATTCATATACAAAAAATTGTGTTAACTGGGCTACCTTTTCCCATTCCAACTCTACTGATGAAGTAAAACTCTTTTTTCCCAGAAAGTAATAATATTTCATCTCCCATGATACTTTTAACATGAGTTAAAAATCCTAGCCGGCTGCTGGATGTCACTATTTTCATATATTTATGTACTATTTTGTTGCAGATACAAGATTTATACGAGGGGGTGACAGGTCAATTTACTGTGTAGGTGGACGAAACCTAGACTTTTAGAAAAACTACATAAAATTAGATTCGTATCTTGCCAGGTCTGTCCGCTAATGATTCATGTAGGCATACTTCAAGATTGTGAATATTATGTTAAATTTAGAACGTGATACACTGCAGAGGATGCAAAAATATCTAGCCTAAAAGCCAGGTGCTATACTATTATGGAGATAATGCTATCTGTGAGATTGTCTAGCGTTGCGATCTACGACATTTATCCTTCCGCTTTCAGGAAAGAAGATAGTGAAACTAGAAGTTTATAGCGGACAGAGAAATAGCTTACCAAATTCAAAAACTTCAAAGCGGGGGAAATCTCATGGACTGGAAGTTAAGCTCGATGATCTAAGAAAAGAACTCGCGTCAACTGATGGAGGAATCTTTCCTCATTCAGTTTTATCCACTCAGCAAATAGACACACTAAGCGCCAAGAAACCAAAATCTACCGAAGAGGTTTGATTCCAAATGCATGATCAAAAGATGTCATTCTGATTTTCTGGGAAAATGGATTGTCCTAAAGCTGTTGTTGGTTCCATTTATTTTTGCAGTTGGAGTCGATTATCGGGAAGTTGAAAACCGAAAAATATGGGAGAAGAATTATTGAAGAAATTGAGAAGTATGAATCCAACCAGCGGCTGGATGATGAATCAACAGGCAGAGCTGGTAAGAAGTTGAAGACAAAGAAAGCTTTTATTGTTGTAGAGAGCAGTGAAGATGAAGTATGAAACTAAGCTCATTTTAAGGCCAAGCCCATTTTGGTACCTACTTTAAATCCCGGTTGTAAAATGAACTCAAACCTCTTTTTAGACAACTAAGATTTATTTAGGAACATTATTTTGCAAAACTTACATTGTTTTGATTAGATTAAGATGTTAAATTACTAGTATTCACAAACAAGCAGCAAAATTATTCGAGTAAAATCAACTCATAATTGGGAGCATGCCGGCTTTCATTTCAGGATGTGGTAGTTTTTGGTAAATAACGGTTATGATATAATGATATCTGGACATCGTATCGATTGGATTTCTTGAAAATGAAAATAATTAACAGATAATATTAAATATCGAACATTTTTAGGATTAAATAGAAATACTTGTCAAGTGTCAATAAATCAAATGTGGATGCTGTATCCAATAAGAAGAGGGATATTTTTGTACATTACACGTCAAATTACTACGTAAAAATAAATAAAATTGATTATCTTCTAGATTTATTTTCTTGGTAGGGTTGGATTTTTGTCTATACAACAGGAAAATACGTCAAAGGAAGTCGGTGGCCACTTTGATATCCAATTTCCTCTCATATTCGAAAATTTCGGTTAAATAATTTTGAGCGAACTATATAAAAATGAACATTTTGGTATCTTTTCAAATTTATTGCATAGTTTATAGTCAGCGTAGCTATTCAAAGCTAAAGATACTTTAATACTTGGACGTCCAAATGAAAAATATCATCATACTACCACAAATTTGCATGTTCAACGATATACCTCTATATACACATACAAATATAATATAAACATAACGGTCTTTGAATTAATTTTGTGATATCAGTTTTTTATCCGAAAGATCTGTGAAAAAATATAACTTTTTATGTCAAAATATTATTTTTCACGATATAAATCGGATCAATACGTTGCACATGAGACCTATCCATAAATAAGTATATATTATTATGATAACATTCCAGAATGGAAAAAAATCTCAGAATCTCTATTGAAATAACATTCGTAAATCGTAATAATACTAACGAGATGTGTATCCAAACTAGTATTTAAAGACTTGGAACTATGAATTGCATAGGTTGCAACCAAAACTGTCATTACACGATAAAATGCAAATTTTATCTGTTTCTTGAACAGATGAACTATGTAATGACCCCATCCTTAGGGAAACATACTACATTGCCAAATGTGCAAAACGCATCTCACCGTTAATTACAAGTACACCTAGCGTTTGCAGTGTAGATACTGGTGAGTGATAGTAGTCCAGTACAGCAAGTACATGAGAAACTTGGAGCCACTCGTAAGCTTTAACCCACCTGCAAGAACCAACAACTCGTGCACTCAGTTAAATTCCGTCCGATAAATGAAGCGCAGCTAGGATTCTCAAAGCTAGCTCGAAATCGGAACTTGTGGAAATTAATCGATAGACCCATAGCATCATAAGAAATCAGGACTGATCATATTTCTCACGCAATAGTGACGATAACAGTGAAAACTGCAGTTCAACAGAAAATGGATGTGCACTTCATGTGATCATTGTCTAAGAAGTTCTCAAACTCAATGAAATCATTAAAAGCAACTGGATGTAAAGAAACTACCCCAAAGGAACAAGCATTTGCTAACATCATGTAATAACTGGCATATGAGCGAGGATTAATTGTACCTCAAGGTCCAACAACCATCCATCAAGCAAACACTTCAGCCATGAAACTGAAGCAACTCAATAGCCAATATCACTTGGGTCTCCCGTGTACTCAGCAATTTCGTCAAGCCTCACATTGAGCATCTCATGTGTATCCGCATCACGAACTAAACCCGTATCCTTCTCCGAATCATGCTCTAACAGAGTACCATACACACCCTTGTGTCTACCACACAAAACAAGCACTGGGCCCCCACGTCTTGGAAGAGCAGTTTCCAAGAACTCTTGTTCCACTCCTTGTATCAACTCTCTGCTCTCATCCATAGAAATGTCGCACATTCCTGGCCCCACAACATCAACCACCACTCCTTTTTTCAAGAACAATCTCCCACCCTTCCAATCCTTCCTTATAATTCTAACCCTTATGTGATTCCTCAGCCAATTCACTCTCTCGTTGACCATTTTTTTGTCTTCATGGCTCGTCTTCCTTATGGAATTCCTATGTCCTTTCCCTATATCAACATTTTCCTCTTTAATCTTCAATTCCTTTAAATTTCTCAAGCATTTCTCCTCTTCCGCAGAACCCAATTCTGCCACATCCTTGCTTTGAATTTTCATCTTCTCCTCGCTTCCTGAGAGCCTCAAAACCAGTATCTCTCCACTTCTCCTCACCTCAACAACCTTAGCTTTCATTCCTATTTCCCTGCCACTCACTATTCTCACCACTTTCCCAATATTTAATCTTTTCTTCTCTGTTTCATCCCTCATTTTATCCTGCTTCACATTTGCATTCCCGAGATTTGCAGCACCTTTACCGTTACTTTCAATTCGATTCTCACTGAACTCCTCAGTGAATCCCAATCCCCCTCTCCCCGTCCTTTTCATAACCTCCGAAACTTTTACATCCTCCTTTGCATTACGCCCTATTCCCATGCCCTCTTTCCACCCATACCCCGACAGCAACGCCAAACCAAAACCTTCCACTGGCACATCCCTAAAGTCGTCCATCCCAGCATCCTCCGGTAGTTTCTCCAAGTCCTCTCTCAATCTTCTCAACTCCAAATCTGATGTCGATCCACCACGATCATCGGCAGCAGGTGCCTGGCGGATATTAAGTCCATAAGCCATCGAGTTGTCGGCGGCTTCGGAATTGGATCGATCATCAACCTCGAACTGGAGGGACGAATCTGAACCGTTGGATTGGGAAAGCGAAGGGAGATTGAGGAGGTTTTTCAGTTTCTTCGTAGGGCGCCATTGGTTGGGAATAGGGGCAATAGTTTTGACTTTGGGCTCAGGTTGTGGTGGAGCTTCGGCGGGATCGAATTCCCTTATATAGTTTCCGGCGGCGGCTGATGTGGGTGGTGGGTCATCCGCTAAAACGGCGGACCTCGCCTGTTTTTTGCGATTGGATTGGGATTTCGACTTAAAATCAAAGGAGAAACTCATAGTAGTCAATATAGAGAAGAAACCTTCGATTCTCAGATATGTAAGGAAAACCTAATCAGTTTTGGGGTTTGGAATTGAAACAAAATCAATCAATCACGCCATTAAATTAAACTTACTTATAATTTTAGAATTTTTTTTAGTTACACATAATTGAATTTCAAAGCATATTCCTTAAAATTATTTTGAGATTGAAATTAGTAATAAAATTTAAAAGGGAACAACATATTTTGTTCTCATTATCAATTTTTTTTTTCAACTTAGAAAATTATCAATGTCTAATATGAAATGAATATTTCTCGATATAGTGTGAAAATATTTATATAATATAATTAAAATTGAAAAAAATATCAATTATTAAACTAAAAAAATATAAATTAATTGATAACATAAAAAATAAATAAAATATGACTAAAATTTTAAAAAATATCAATTATATATCTGAAAATAGAAAGAAAAAGATGAAAAATAAAGCAATTTAGTCATATTATTATTTGTGTTAAAAGTGAAGATTAAAAATTTAAAATTGAATACCCATTCATCCAACTCAAGATGGAAGAGCTGAATGAGAATTATCCATCCAAAACCCTACCCTCTCTTCCTACGTTTTCAGCCGACATGGAGGGGAAAAGCCATGAAGAAGAAGGGCAAATCGTTACCCCATGGCAAGTAACCGGTGACAAATCCGGCAAAATTGACTACGATAAGCTCATTGACAAGTTCGGCTGCCAGCGTGTTGACCAATCTCTTGTAGACCGTGTCGCTCACGTCACCGGAAGGCCTGCACATGTCTTCCTTCGCCGCGGGATCTTCTTTAGCCACCGGGATTTCGATGAAGTCCTCGATTCGTACGAGAGGGGAGAAAAGTTTTATCTTTACACGGGACGTGGCCCTTCTTCCGAGGCGTTGCATTTGGGCCACCTCGTGCCTTTCATGTTCAATAAGTAATGGGAATTTTTCAAATAAGATTTTCTTTTACTGAGGATTTACTTCTCCTTCGTTTCAATTTTAACCCCCGGCTTATCTGTTAAAAGTTAGTTGCTTTTAGATACCTGCAAGATGCATTCAAGGTGCCACTTCTGATACAGTTGACGGATGATGAGAAATGCATGTGGAAGAATCTGTCAGTAGAGGAAAGCCAGCGGCTGGCTCGTGAAAATGCCAAGGATATTATTGCTTGTGGATTCGATGTTTCAAAAACATTTATCTTCACCGATTTTGATTATGTTGGTGGGTGAGTGGTTCTTCCAATTTAGTCACTCTTCATTCGCTACGTTTGCTAATTATTGTGACGTTAATAGGTTTTGGCTTTGTTAAGGCTCTGTGTGATAATTTGGTATTTATAATGATTTTTTATCACATAGTTTGGCTTTGAAATCCTTACTCAATAACCAAGCTTTTGTCTCAAATTTTAACCCGTAACACTGCTGATAAACCAATGTTATATTGTACTAACCTAAACTACTACTAAGAGCTATTGTTTGGAGAATAAATCCCATCGTCCTCTCGTCTCACATTGACAGAGTGAGACAGAAATCTATGTGGCTTGTAGGCGTGTTCAGATGTTTGTTCCTAGTGATTGATGTATGATCGACTATTTTGAAGAGAAGCTAAAAATTATTTAATTCTTTCAAATAATCGATTAAAGGAACACTGATTCAAGGTTGCTTATCGTGTCACATGGTTTACTGTGAATATTCACGTGAATTGTACCAAGGTGTCTAATTCTAATTTCCTTTTTTTTTGAGGTTGGTTACTAGTATTTTTAGCTTATTTTACTCCCACAGAAGAGGATTCTCCTGATTATTATCGCAATCATGTAGATGATATTCTTATAATGAATTTTATTATACAGCTCCTTCTACAAAAACATGGTCAAGATTGCAAAGTGTGTCACATATAATAAGGTGATTAGGAATTTGATGGCTCGTCCATTTTAGATTTGTGCATTTTTGTGGTTTCCACCTTTTACATATGAATGCTAAATTTGGCATTAATCGATGTTGTAGGTACTCGGTATTTTTGGTTTCAATGGAGAAGATCACATTGGTAAAGTAAGCTTCCCACCTATTCAGGTACTACCTTTTAGAACTTAAAAGAATAATTGTTTGTGGTGGTTGAAGATGCAACCTTTAAGTGATTATGTTATTGCTCATGTGTATGTTTCACATTATTGTCTTAATTGATCCTTTTATTGGATCCTGTTAATCAACAGCTGTTGTAAAATGGTTTGCTCATGGAAATACTGTCATTTAAATATTTTAATTATTAGGAATTGCATTTACTTTGTTGCTAACTAAGAGAGCAACTATCTCGGAATCAAGTCTGAGATTCATAAGGTTGTTGATGGCTATTGAATCTCTTCCCCTTGAAGATCTAGTATCAAAATTGCTGCTCTTGTAGCTTGGAACTATTCGTAGTTTGGAAGTTATTAATATCTTCCAGAGATTCTCAAATCCCGTGGAGTTGGAACTGCTCACATTTGGAAAATACCCTTTACTTTGAACGAAAACTGCTGTAAATGGCTGAATTTCTGCACAAAGAGTAAAAATTGTGGTCAGATTGGTTTGGCTGTACTCACAAGCAAATACAAAAGCTTTCTTGTTCATAATGCTCTGTAATCATTCCATGCCATTACTCTGAATCTTAAGTTGGGAATTTCAAATATCTTAGAAAATGTTGGACATCGTTCTTGAAATAGTTATAGCACATTGGCACTGCAATTTAAAACAATAACCAAATTATGAATAAACTGAAAACAGTTTTTATCTATCTAAGTTGTCTTTTCTGTTAATTTTTATTGATTCTGTTTAGTTTTCAGGTTTCATGTACCCTTTTTCCTTCTTTAGGCAATAACATCTGGCTAACTGAATTTCAGGCCGCTCCAAGCTTTCCATCTTCATTTCCACATCTGTTCTCTGCTAAAGAAAACTTTCGAAGCTTGATTGCTTGTGCCATTGACCAGGTTTGTTCATTTTATAGTTCTATTTATTTTATGTACGCTTTTCAAATCAATATGTTAGTCAATTATGATCAGATGTTTGTATAAAGATTTGACAGTACCCTACAACAATTCTTTTGTCTGTTCAATAATTTTTCTTCTAACTGATTTTTCAGGATCCTTACTTCCGAATGACGCGAGATGTTGCTCCTCGAATAGGGTGTCGCAAGCCTGCATTACTTGAATCATCATTCTTTCCTGCTCTTCAGGTTTTTTATTTTTTCATTTTCTGATCGAGGAGAAGATTTTTTATGGCATGATCATAAAATTTTATTGTTTCGCAGTTATGATCTTCCTGGCCGAATTAATTGCTTGTGCGGAAACCTTATCATTAATTTTTTGACTAACAATAAGCATTCAATTTTCTCTGTCCTCTCACACAATATGTTTCTGAGGTTGAGTTTTTTCCTGTTGTATGTACCATGGATTGTTTGCTGTCATTTCGATTTTCTATAATTCAACCACGTGCTAGTTTTGAGTCAATGTCAACTGCAGTTTATTCACCTATTTCTTTGTCTGATTTTCTCGTTTGACTATATCTGCAGGGAGAGACAGGGAAAATGTCTGCCAGTGATCCAAATTCTGCCATATATGTTACCGATTCGGCGAAGGACATAAAGAACAAGGTTTCCTTTAATTAACCCCTCCAATCCATAGTCTTTAAAGTGAAAGTGATGATTAGTTTCTTATTTTGCCTAATGAGAACAAACTTTTCCAATTAAAATTTGCAAGAAACCTTTAAAAAAAGTGGTTTTGTGATCCAAGCACTATTTTACAAGTTCTGAAGAATTTTACCCTCCATGTTATGCACCAAACTATGCTAACTTTTGGTGGTGCAGATTGAAACCTATGACGATGATTAATTTATTTATGGTTTGCTTAACTGAAGCTAACCGATACTTTGTTCAGGTAAACAGATATGCATTCTCTGGTGGGCAAGATTCAATAGAGAACCACAGGAAGTTTGGAGCTAACCTGGAGGTATCATAGTTTATATCTTTGTACCTGGGTTATTTTAAATGGCAAATAGTCACCGGTACTTGTGTATTAAATGTCTCCGTTTTCAGTATTAACATGTAGAACATGATATAACTGGTACTGGTATTTTTAATTGATTTGTGCTGATCCGTGCTCTTCTCGAACATATTTAGGTGGATATACCAATAAAATACCTTGGTTTTTTCTTGGATGACGATGCAGAGCTTGAACATATCAGAACGGTAAGTAATGTTACTTTTTTTGCAGTTCTGTTGTAAGCTATAAGACATCCACTGTCTTATTTAATTCGTATTGAATGGTTGAAATTTCCTCATTGCCGCTCATAATAATGCTCCTGCTATCATTGAGCAGGAATATGGTGCTGGCCGTATGCTAACCGGTGAAGTGAAGCAGCGGCTCATTGAAGTTTTAACTGAAATTGTTGAAAACCATCGTAGGGCCAGAGCTGCTGTGACTGATGAGGTAAAATCAGAAAATACTAACAATTTGTACCGCTCGATGATGATTCTTTATTTTTTTTGTGTGACCTTATTTTATACAGACCATGCATGTTACCCTCTCTGCATTTGAACTCGCAGTGGGCGATTTGGCCGTCCGGAAATTTATTTTATGTTCTTTTCTTGCAGATGGTCGATGTTTTCATGGCCGTACGACCACTTCCCAACATGTTCAGCTAAAATTGCAAGTGCATTTACAGCTCGATGGTTAATTTGATGGAAATGAAATATCATTTACTTGTGAAAGGACGAAATGGCCCTTCTGCAAATATAGCTAATGTGTTTTTTTTTTTTTGGTTGTGTTACTGCCATCAGCACAAGTATCACTATTAATTTAAAATACACCCTGGATTTAAAATTTTCAAATATGGATGAAATCGAATTGGACCGAGCCTAATTTTTATATTTGAGTTTGACAAGTTTATGATCGGATCGAGTTCGAACTTTATTTAACTAATATATTTAGGGTTTGCAAGCTTTTTCGACGGATTTTTTTCGAATTTAACAAATATTAATTATAAATTTAAATATTTATTAAATTTATTAAAAATGAAATTATAGAATTAGGGAAAATATAAATTCTTATTAAAATTTATCATTTTATTTTAATAAATAAATTAAATACATTTTTCTATATTTGTCAATTTAATAAATTTTTTTATATTTGTCCTAATTAAAAAATACAAAATATAAGAATCAAATATCAAAATTATTATTATTTTTATTTAAGAGTTGACTTATGAGTTAACGAGTCAAATATTGTAAAGTTTGAATTTGGTTCGTTTATTTTTAACGAATCGCGTTAAACAAACTCAAAAGAATTTTTGTGAATCTCGAGTTAAAAACAATTTGGTTACTTTACATGTCTATTCCCAACTGTCGATATGTGAATCTGGCATTTCAATCAAGCATTATACATGGTACAAATAAACTACGTAGAAATATATTTTTTTAAAAAAATTCGGTATTTGAAAACTTAAAATCTTATAAAATAACTTTAAATAAATGCTATCTGATTATTACTTCGATCGTCCTCAGAAAAGGAAAAATATAAAGAAAAGGAAATATACAAAAATGGTCATCCACATCTCCTGGGAACAGTCCAAGATCTAGTACTGGAATTCCTTTCTACCAACTTCATGTATCTCTTCCAATCATCAATCACCATCTGTATATCATGGATCTTGTTATCCATTCCAATACAACAATTTGCATGCATTGTAATCACCAGGTCGAGATCCTTACTGGGTTCACAAAACCCGCCAAAATAAGCAGTCTTCAAAAACCTGATCTCCATTTCAAGATTTTTGACATAAGGATCCATTTTGATCATGTTTAGGACGTCTTGGTCGTGTTTACCTGGGAAATAATCCTTTCCCATGTACCAGAATTTGTAGAATTTGATTGTTTTGTTGTTGGATTTGACGTAGTTGAAGCCTCCGTTTGGGGAGTTGCCCACGTCGGTGGAGTTTAGCTCTTCGTAGTAGTGGTCGCAGGCGATTTGGAAGTCGGCGTTTGGGTGAAATCTTGGGAATGGGTCTCTCAGCCACATAACATCCGCATCCTGCAGACAACCACAATGAAAACATGCATGAAATGCTAGCACTCGAAAAGGTTTTAATTGTCTGGTTTAGATTTGAAGCTTGATTTTTAATAACATTTTTTAATCTTTATCCGAACAGTTTCTATTTTTTAGAAAACTTTTTATAAAGCTAGATTTACTCAAGTTTTTCTTCCCTGACATGGACTTGAGTTTTTAAATACGGCTTGTCTATCCAAAATCGCAAACATAAATATTCAAACATAGTGTACGTACCGAGAATACGAAATTGTATCCCAGTTGAAGAACAACTCGAAGGAAATCAATCCTTCTCCACATCATTTTCAAATAATCCTTACTCATGAAATGTGCTTCGACGGCGAAGTTTACGCCGGCGGTGGTTACGGCGAAACAATGGAGCTTCACGGCCAAGCAACGCGCATAGGCGGTCTCGTCTAATGCCGCAACCACCACGTGATTAAGCAGGCGAAGAGTCTGATTTCCGATTCTGAAGCTCTCCAGAAAGAGATCGAAGATTGAGTTTGGTTCCGTCCACGCCGCATTTAAGGTAGTGATTATCACCGTCTTGCCATCCTCCATGGCTGCTTCCTTCAATGTGCTCTTCAATTTATTAATCTCATCACTGGTCTGATCAATCAAAGAGACAATGTTAAATAAAAAGATTTATACAATCTAAATTAAAAATCATAATTGATAAAATACTTATAATTGTAATATAATATGCAATTTTTTGAACCCCAAAAAAAGGGTAAGGAAAAGATTTTTTTGATCAACTAACTTGTCCATTTCGAGTTTGGTCTTTTCAAAGTTTGTTTGGTTACACTAATTTTTAATTTTCAGCTATTTTGATCCAATTTTTTATATGACATCGAACGAGTCAGCAATTTCATATGTCATGTTAGCATTTTTAAATGCAATGTCAGCATTTTTCACTAAAATATCAGCACTTCTCGGTTACGTCAGCATTTCGATGAAATAAAATTTAAAGCCAAAAAAATAATCGAAGTTAATCATCAAAATTAAACTTTCAAACTTTAATGAACTAAAACTCAAACTAAGAAATGTTAGTTGGCAAAAAAAATTATTTTCCCGTATTTTTAATCCGCACTTATAGGTCATCTAACACTAATATATAAGTTTAGAATTAAGTAGAAACGATCTTGGATTTGAGACCTAACTGTAATAAAACTCATACTCAAAATTACTTTATTTAATCAAAATAATAACTATAGTAATAATTTGACATTCTTCATTCCTACCTTTCTTACTTTATTCTGTAGAGTTAGACAACTTGATACTATTGTATTCTAGTTTAAATATCCGGATAGTCAAAATAGATCAATTATAAAATTATACTAGATTATTATTTAATAAGATATCCATAACCCACTGTATTTAATTTTATGAAATAGCCTAACAAATAAGATGTAAGAAAAAAAATTGAATATTTTACATAAAAATTATTACGTATTATAAAATTATTGACTGGTACACTCCGTTGAATTCAAATACTTTTTTAAAGTAAGCATACTGATCAATAAACCAGCTTTTATGGGCTGGATAAATCGATTATTTCCATTATTTCAGTTTAACTTGTTTTGTCAAATTCTATTGTCTGAGTTTGATTAGTAATTAAGTTTTAAAATCTTGAACAGACAATTTCTCGAACTTTATAAGAATAAAAAAACTTTTACGAGACCGTCTCACAAAGTCTATTTTGTGACACAAATATTTTATTTAGGTTACCCATGAAAAAATTACTTTTTATGACAAAAATATTACTTATTTTTGTAAATATGTACATGATTGATTCAATTCATGGATAAAGATCCGAAATATCATTGAGACCGTCTCATAAGAAACCTATTAAAAAATACAGGTGCAATAAATATTTTTGAAAAAAATACCGGTAGTATTGCTTTGACATCGTACTCTCTTAATTTATTAACCAAACAACACGTCTGTCAAATAATATATAAGAAAATGTACTAAAGATTCTATAATCAATTTTGGTCGAAACGGGGACGTAATTTTTAAGGCCATTGCCATAATTTCCAATTCATAATAAAAGTCAAAATTTTGACTTGTATACAACTGATTTTTACTTAATTTTTTTTTTAAAAAAATATTAATCAATATTATTGAAACCAAATTCCTGGACAGCTGTGGTGGAATGGAAATTAAAATCGGTCATAGAATGATTGCTTTTAAAAAAATCAATCTATTTACCAAGTCTATTCAAGCCTTCCACAAGAGTTATTTTTTATTATTATGAGACATAAATTAAACATCAACATATTTAAATTACAATTTCAATATTTTAACGTATAAGTACTAGTAATGACGAACTATTAATGTCTCTTTTTAAAAATTTGTGAGTTGGAAGATAATAATCTAATTAATCGTCTACATTTTAAGATTCTTACATCTGCAAAATTTAATCTGTAGGAAAAAATAATTACAAGATACAGTTGGACTTTCATATACGAGTCGAGAAAAACTAGAATTCGAAAATTTCTGGTCTTGTTTTCACAATGAATTTTCAATATTATGTACTTCTAAAATTAATTTTCACTCAAAAAAAATGTAAAAGGAGTGAATTTTTTTGTTAAACATATGCTTATAGTTTTAGTACATATGCTACATCATCAAGTATTTGTTGCCGTAGCAAAAATTGTGGCGATAACAATAATATAATTAAAATATTTTAAAAATTAATATATATGACAACCATAATATTATGTTTTAATAATAATTTTTCATTGGAACAAGTATTATTACAGAAATTATAAATATAAAAAGCTGCATGTTTGCTAATTCAATTCTAATTATAATTTCATTGAAAATCTCTTAATATAATATCTGGAGGGAAAAAAAAGGAGAACAAGAGTTATATATAACTTACATACGAAGGAAGGTCGTCTTGGTCGGAAGGGAATCGGTGCAACGACGAACCCCGTTTTTCAGAATCAGAGTCATTTAATGAAGATGAAAATGAATCGGACCTTTGAAATAATTGAGAAGGATACGAGGATTGATTAAGAACAAGGTAAGAAATTAGGCCAATGACCACAAACACCAAAGTAATTTTAACAGCTACGCTATAGTGATCGAGGCGATTGCGGTGGTTGATGGAGACTGTTTCGTGGCGGTTTTGATCATCGGAGCCACCAAGCTCAAGGGAGTCGCGGTCGCCTTTAGGGGTGGCGCCTCCACCATGGGAACCCATTGATACTTGTAATGGTCTGATCAAATGCATGAGATAGACTTCTATTTATCGATATTAAGGTAAATGGAAGTCAACTTAAAGTGCAGGGTATTATTATTAATTATAATGTAATAATTAAGCAGCCTTGCCTTTTTTTTTTTTTTTTTTGCGTCATATATACACTCATAATTCTGGGGCATAGATCATAATTCGAAAGCATCATGTACTCATTCTTGGCACTTTGTTACATACCCGATTAAATGAATGTTGAAAATAAGTTAGTCAAATTAATTATCTTTTAACTTGATAATTTTTAATTAATATCGTGGGTTGGTTGTTTAACTACAATTATCTTTTCTTTAATAAAAAACAGTGCTTGATTTAGAAGTTAGAACTGCTGAAATCAGTTTTTAGAGAACAACAATTTTGAACTCTTACTCTATACTATATATTACAAGTTTGCAATAAATTGAGAGGTGAAGTTATTGTTTTAAGTTATGTTAATATATAAAATAATTACTGCAGAATTAGGATGGAGTCGGTGGAATATCAAATGCAACGTAAAAAGAGTTCCGAGTATGAATCAAAATATTATTTTTAGAAGTACACGTCTATTATTTTTAAATAAATATACTAAAATGATTTTTTTAAGTGCCTACCTAACATTTTTAAATAATATATATTTGATTTGAAATTTTGTTTTTGATGATGGTTACCATTAATGGATCAAATGCACGTCGAATAGGATCAAATCCACTCCTCTGGAGCCACTGGTTTCTAAAATTCAGGTACGGATTCAGTTCATATCGGAAAAAAAGATTTCCAGCTAAATTGATGTAAATTAAGGCTGCAACCTAAGCACGAAAAAGTCTGCCCAACCTAAAAAACACTCACGTTGAAGTCCACTCTGGTTCATGCATACCGGTAAACAGAGGGCCTTTTTCTCTACATTATAAAGTCCTTTTATAGAACTTGGGTGAACTGGGTTAAATCGAGATCGACTCATCTAATATTGATTGGGTCGGGCCCTCGACCGGTTCATAACTTAGCAAAACGCCCCATCTATTGATTGTTAAGTACCAAGAATTTTGCTCCGACAGGCCAAACTCTTAACAACTCTAAAATTCAGAGTCACTTGTTCATGTTTTCTCGAGGTTATTTAGGTTTGGAATCCGTGCATCATATTACTCTAACTAGGGAAATTATCTGTTCACAGTTGATACACTTTCAATCTTTCCTGATCCCTTGGAGCTGAGAGCTACTCATTATAACTTGTCGGTCAGAAAAAACGTAAGCACGGTAGTGTACGACACGTCAATGATATCTGTAGCAATGAAGTTAATGAAACTGCCTATGTAACTGTTTATTTCTAATAATTAGAAATGGGAAAATGAGCATGGGAATTACGCCTCTTATTCCATGTCTTCAGCATATATGATAAACACTAGCACATTATGCATATTCATCTTTGTTAACTGCTACACCTTGTAATGGCAGATCTATAATGTTAAATGTGAACATGACCATCTAATGTAATCTGCGAGTAAACTTGCAACCTGAGACCAATAACAAATCATTGATAGCCAGGTTATTTCGCCCCTGATATATTGGCGGCTTATTCTTAAAATTTTGTCATAATAAGATCCTCAAATATGACAGGAAACAGGACTTGGAGAAGAGGAAGGTAGTTTCTCCTAGTGAGAAGGTGCTTTAAGGTGTACGTTTAAGTGCAACATGTGCTAAGATCTGTAAAGTCATAGATTAACCATTCATTTATTCAACAGTCTTCAAAGAAGCTAAGACTAACTCGCAGTGTGTCACAAGTGGCAATGAAGAATGGAGCGGAAAAGAGAACATTGGTAAGGCAATCGCTATTTTCCTTTCTATTGTAGGTCGCATTTTTGTGTTTTTTCACATATTTCAACTGACATGATAACAAATTCGCCTTTTGAAGTGCCATACTAAGAAGGTTTGGGGATTATAGTATCAGAAGCCAAAAGAAGGCAGTAGAGAGGTGGCTAGTGGCTACCACAGAACAAAGTGCTGAAGATGACTGAAGGGTTTTCCAGAAACAGCATCCTTGACATCCAAAATCTACTATGGCCTACAAAAACTAATATGCCATCTGTAAAGCGAAGAGCGATAAGGGTTGTGGTAAAAGATAAAAACTCATCTCATGAAGCATGACTAAGTTTACACAAAACTACCTGAAAATCATTCCTAGTATCACGCTTCAAACTACACCTGTAGCTACATTTCTGCACACCAAACAACTGTTCGCTACATCTCCCTAGTAGCATACTGGACAAATTTCTGATAATACAAAGCATAACAGAAGACTGAACAGGTCAGATTTAGAATTAAAGTTTGCTTTCACTTGAGAAAGTTTCTTAATGGATGCTGTGTTACATCTTACAATCTAGAAGAAAATTGTAATCTCGCAGTCTAATTCTATGTGCCAGGCTATTTGTTCGGTGAGTAGTGGCGTAAGATTTTTAAAAGCATGAAAACGCATTTTTGGTATTGTTCAGATCCATCGTCTGCGGTTTCTTGAGATTTGGGCACCTTGGATCCACCTGTCCCACCCCACCTCGGTTGGCCCTTTTGTCCTGCATAAATTAATTCATTATATTATTACATATTTTTTGGGTGGTGCTAAGGTTCAACATACTATATTGAAATTAAAACGCAAATTAAGCAAATCAGTGATTCTTACACTGGAAGTAGTGAGTCTGGGGCAGATTCGATGGTTGAAATTAGCCCGTTATCAGGCAATCAAAAGAATGTGATGAGTGAAAATAGCGACCATTGTTTCACAATTATCATATTTTTGTGAATGCTGGGGTATTAAACTGATTACATAAGAATCGATCTAATACAAATAGCATTAGTGCTGTTTTATTTATTTCTAAACATGAAATTTGAGTTGATTAATATGGCTTTTGATATTTTTAGCATTTCCAAACATATTTTTAGACACATTGTGACCGTTGATACAATATATGAAAAATTATGTGTAATATATATTTTTGATATGAAATACACATAAATCTTGACTAACAATGAACCAAAGAAAAACATTTTCTACATTTGTCATTGAAAATAAATATTACAAGATAATTAACACACTTTGTTACCAATTATGGAAAAGTAGTTTTCTAATTATAGATAAATATCTAAAATAAAATGGAATAGTGTAAAACTTTTTTCATGCCTATTACAAAGATAGATATGAAATATAATTATTATCAAATTAATCGGACACGGATTCTAAACGGGGCCAAGCAATATATCAAACTCGATCCAAGTTATCTCACTAATTTATAAATTGGAACAAATATTTCATCAATCCCAGGAGTCTGATCTCAAATTTGTAACAGGTAAACAGTCTCTTCAAAGTTCAAACCATCATCCAACGGCAGAAGTTGCAGATGATGAAGAAAAAATATTACAAACAAGCCTATGAAGTACAGCAGATCCAAAAGAGAATGATTACTATTGTAAACACCATTTTAAGTCCAAAGTGATGCAATAATGTTGATGACAACGACGATACTCCTCTCAACGGAGTTGAGATAAAAATTCAGAATTCGTTGAAACCAACTAACTAAGGTCTGTTTAATGATAAATAAGTGAGACTGAGCAACCATGCACAAGTAAGATGTAGGTAACGACTTCAGCAAAGAACTTAAGTGTTTCTCAAATGAGAAGTCATTAACTCATTGATTTTGGTGAGCTTACTGACCATTCACACAGATTAACAGCCATTCGGCTGGTGTATGACTGGCTAATTAGCCACCATATGCAAAAGAAACATTCTGGGGTGCCTAAAAAGCAAATGTAAGAATTAACCTCCTCAGAAACGGAAGTCTCTCTCAATGGTCTAGGTGAGATTACAGACCACTCATACAGATGGAAAGTATTTGGGCTGATGAATGACTGGCCAATTACCCACCATAGATTGGCACAATATATTTAGGACAAACCACACGCAATTACATTAACTTTCATTTCAGTGTAAGTGCATGCTGGGGGTGGACGCAGGAATTTAGTAGAGGTGGAGAAACTCTATGCATTTCTCGCCGTAAAGCTTGCATTTTTATGAGAAAAAAACAAACTCGAAAATCCTGCCCACCTCAGATTGCACCAACTTGACATCAGATTGTATCAAGAACCAATAACTAGGCAATTGCAACTCGCAAGGCACTTTCAAATCTCTACAACATAAAAATTTTAGGAAATCAAAGTGCTTCTACATCAAGCAAACGGCGAAAAACAAAAAAAATGCGCAACCATCGTTGAAGCAGGGCGTACTAGCAATCAAAAAGGGAAAACTGAAATAAATACCAGAGTATCGATGAGGAAATCAAAGCCGCCTTGAATTAAAAAGAATAGTGGATTGGGTATGTCATCTTTGATCTCGGTCTCCACACCGCAGTAGAGAGACTCGCTCTGATCTCATCCATAACTCTTCTCCCACTGGAATTTCTCTGCGTAAGTAAACTTGCAGAAGAGGAACAAAGGTGGCGAAGGGTGAGTTCAAACATATGCAAGTCGGCTCAACACTTCGCCGTGCAGCTAGGGTTTGTAGATTGTTTGTTTTACTTTCAAAATTGATTATAATATTTTGGTAAGTAAATAAAAAAATTACTGGACACTCTTACCCAAATATGTATGTGTAATTCAAAATTATCATTTACATTCATGTTTCGTAATTCACAATCAAACTTATATCTTTTGTAACAAATAAGAATATTTTGTTTAAAAAACATGTATTAAAATCACTTATTTATTAAACACTTTATATTAAAAATAATCGCCTTCTCATTTTTATTTTCAAATCCTACTTGCTCCTCCATTTATTCATAATTTATAATTTTAATTATTTGCTCCTCCATTTATTCATAATTTATAATTTTAATTACTCTTTAAAAACATATTCTTTTGCAAACCTAGTCTAAAAATGAATGAAATTTGCTAGTATTTTATTCATTTGTCATAAAGGTAATTTTGTATATTTAGAAACATAAATAAAGTGAGAAATGCTTATACCATCAAATGCACTTAAAAGCGCATAAATTTGCATATACCGAAGGTTATATGAGCATTTTTTGGTATTAAAAAAACACATATTAATATTTTATTGGGGTTTTATTCAACTTGGAATTTTTACGTATGCAAATTTCACTTAATAAATACATCGCGCTGCAAGTGTTGTACATTAAACTCGTTCCGCCCTCTCAAGTCTCACCTCCCCTATTTCCTCAGGACACTATAAATAGGGCAAAACACAGGTCTCGTTCTATCTCGCCGGAAACTTCTGGAATTGAAATCCGAATTACTCGAGAATACTAATTTGAGATCAATCTTTTACCTAGACTCCATTACTATCAGTGGTATTGTGGTGGTTTTATCAAGTAATTAATTGTGATGGAGGCCTCTAGGAATTCCCAACCTCCGCTGCAGACTGAATCCGCTACCGAAGAGGTAAACGAGGCGGAAGAGCGACAGGAGCAGCAAGAGGAGGGTGAGAATGAAGTTTTGATGTCGAAAGCGCAGGCCTTAATGGACAGGATCGTTGCGAACCCTGAAAACCCTAATCCCAATGCGCTTCATGCCCTTGCTACTCTTCTCGAGACCGAAGAATCCAGGTATTATTTGTGTGCCCGGTGGAAACATCTTCTGGACAGTGGTGTTTCTATTAGGAAAATATCCTTCTTTTTTTCTTTGAAAAGTTAGGATGGACACACCATTGCATTCTTAGGTGGAACTTTAGCGTTTACCAATCAACTTATTTAACTGTAGGTCACGGGCTTTATAACTAGTATAAAAGAGAGTCATAAGAGATGCTACCTATTACTGTAATAATGCTGGGAATCACTTTCTTTCTTTTTTCTTCCATGAAAGAAACGGAGCGGGGGAGAGAAATTTATTCAGTTTATTTTCAGGTTTCAAGGCTGTCCTACCTCAATGTTGTTTTACTTTTATAAGTGCAGTTGTCTTTTCTTCTTCTTTTTCTTTCTTTCTCCGTTCCAAACACTTCATCAGGAACTTTTATTTAATTTAGATTTGGTATCTTTGTGAATGTTTCAAATCAATATTCTGTTTTTGTTTTGGAATTGACACATGGAACCCCAAGAACTTTAGTTTTTAATGACGGAAAGAGTTTTATTCATTTTATACTACTGTCCATTTCATGCAATCTACCGTATCTTTAATAATGGTTATTTCTGCACATATTATGAATTAACTATGACAGTATTCAATTATTCTATCCATTTTGAATAAATTTGTTAAACTTATATCTGAAAGAAATGCTTGATTAATGCCAATTTATTCTATGCTGTTTTATAAGATGCCTGATTTGGAGTACGTGCTCTTTTTATTTTTAATGCATGATGTTGATTTTATAGTGTTTCTGTGTTTTCTGTAAAATGTGAAATTCTTGGTCAAGGTGTGGAAGTATCCGTTAGTGGTAAAAAAGACTTAGGACAAACGAACTATTTTTTTTTTACTTTTAGTCGAGCCGCCAACAATTGAGATGGTGTGGCTAACTAGAGTTACCTATACATGGAGATTCATGTGATAGGCTTGGCAGATCACCTGGCTATCATTTTTGTTCAGAAAAATGTATTTTTAGGTTAACATGATAGTGTAGTTTTAATAAGCATGAAATTACATGAATTGTAACTTTGAAACAATTGCAATAAACAAATAAGCATGAAATTACATGAATTGTAACTTTGAAACCACTCACTCTATATTATGTTTTTGCCTCTGGGAACAGAGATGGTCTGGCGGAATGGAGTGTGAGGACCGTCGAAGAGGCTATCTTGTGTTGTGTATATTTACCTTTATTACTGCTTAGAACTTCTAGGAATTTAGTTAGTTAATGGGAGACCATGACACGGAAAGCATGACATACTATACTTTTTTAAATTAAGACTGTTTTTTTTTTATTTTTTTGAAAGCTTTATCCAATTTTACAACAGTTCAAATCTAGTAAATTTTTCTTACCAGATATTGTTTCTTTGGCAATGCTTTAGATACATGGAGGTTCCAGATTACTCGTCAACAAGTAATGGCAGGTCTGCCCATAATGTCGGACGGCTGGGTAACCTTATTCGGGTATTTGCTGACTTTTCCTTTTGCATTTTCCAACTTCATTTGCTCTAGCTATTGTTTCCTTTTGATATGTGGGAGAGCTGATGGGATCGGTCTAAATGATTAGAATGTTGATTTCTTGTTTCTATTTCTGCAGGAGAATGACGAGTTTTTTGAGCTGATATCTTCAAAATTTCTAACTGAAAGTAGATATTCGGTATCAGTACAAGCAGCAACCACAAGGCTTCTTTTCAGCTGTTCACTAACTTGGATGGTATGATAATAGCCGACAATTGTTAATATTTCATTAATGTACTATTACTACCTTGATGCATGCCCTACTTTAGTTATTTTCATTCTGTTGTTTAGTTTGTATTCCTTGGTTTGAAGAATAAGTAAATTTGAATACAGTATCCACATGTATTTGAAGATGATGTTCTAAAGAATATAAGAGACTGGGTGATAAATGAGATACCTCGGGCGTCTGCTGATGATCGTAATTGGAAGCTTGAAACTGGCAAAAGGAAGACCCCAGATTCTGAAATGTTGCGCACATACTCTACTGGGTTACTTGCTGTATCCTTGGCCTGGTATGTTCTCATAGACTTCTTCGTTTTGTTTATGGTTGTCCTCATTCTCTTTGTAACTCGTCGTTTTGGGCATTTGTGATTTTAGTGGTGGTCAAGTGGTGGAAGATGTGTTAACATCTGGACTGCCAGCTAAGCTAATGCGATACCTACGTATTCGGGTTTTGGGCGAGATAAGCACAAGTCAAAAAGATTCCAGTCCATTAATTGAGAACAAAAGTGCGTCAACTATGGTGTGCCCGAAAACCAGAGAGGAAAATCGGAGTAGGTTGCGGTATGTTTCAGAGACTTCACACTTGGATTTAGATGTTTCAAGAAAACATACCGGTGAAAAGGATCGTGATAGGGATTGTTTGTCATTGGATGAAACAGAGAGGGATCGTGATAGGTATGGCAGTAGGCAGGCATATGGAGATGATTTTTCTGTTAATGAGGAACATCTTGATAGTATAGCTCTTGAGGTTGAGGCTTGTGAGGTAGAAGCAGAAGGTGACGAAAAATGCAGCATTAGAGATTTCTGTGAATTAAAATCAAAGACTGTTGGAAAATCAGGTCGTGGGTTTCCCAGATCTAGGGGAAAAGGTCGGTCTAGCGAAGGAGTGTTAGAAAATGAGCAAGCTTTGACATCTCCTTGTTGCGGCAATAGATCAGGACAACCACGAAGCTCAAAGGACAGAAGTGTGACTAAAATTCAAGATTTGAAAAGAATGTCAGAAGCTAAGAGAGGCCAAGAAAGAACCGATGCTGATGATTCTATGCTTGAAAGGGCAGACAATGATGACTGCTTCCAAGAATGCAGAGTTGGATCTAAAGATATTATTGATTTGGTGAAACAAGCTGTTAGAGCTGCTGAGGCTGAAGCAAGAGCTGCCAATGCTCCTTCAGTAGCCATAAGGGCTGCTGGTGATGATGCTGCAGAATTGGTTAAGACTGCTGCTTTTGAGGTGAATATATTTTTGTTTCTAGCTGAATGCACACAGATATGTAGTTTTTATACATTGTGTATTATTTTCTGATTTCAGGAATACAGAAAGACCAATGATGAGGAAGCTTCAGTTGCTGCTGCTGCAAGAGCTTTATCCACTGTTGTAGATGCAGCAAAAGCTGTTTCTCTTTCGAGGTTAGTGGTTGATATCCTTCATTATGTAGCTTGGTACTGATTTCTACTAATTACATTCGTTATAATAGCATATTTTGTCCATTGTCATTTGTTAACTTAATCTAGATTATGTGACCTATTTTTGTAGGACCACAACTCATGTTGATGATGATTCAGGACATCCAAGACCTACAGAGATAGAAGTTAATGAAGATATTGGTGAATTTGTCATCCTGGACAGTGACTCCCTTGCGAAGCTAAGGGAGAAATTCTGTATCCAGTGTCTTGTGATTCTTGGGGAGTACATGGAAGTCCTTGGTCCTGTGCTTCGTGAGAAGGGTGTTGATGTCACTGTTGCTTTGCTGCAGAGAAGTTCAAAGCATATAGAGGCTTCAAGAACCATGCTTCTTTTGCACGACATTTTGAAGTTAATTTGTGCGTTGGCGGCTCATAGAAAGTTTGGTCAATTGTTTGTTGATCGTGGTGGCATTCAGAGACTGCTTGCTGTTTCGAGAAGTGCCCCAACTTTTTTTGGTCTGTCTTCCTGCTTATACACAATTGGTTCTATTCAGGTAGTTTTTACCCTCGGATTAATCATTTTCAAGTGTGTTTCTCCCTGAAGTCTGATATGATTACGTTGCCCTTGTTCGTGCAGCTTTCTATTTCTTCTCTCAACCCTATATCTGTATTTTTATGTTCAATATTATTTTAGCTGCTTTAGACTTAATGACATTATTTTGCAGGGGATAATGGAACGCGTATGCGCCCTTCCTTCCAATGTTGTTCACCAGGTTGTTGAGTTGGCTCTTCAACTTCTTCAATGTCAACAGGATCAGTCCAGGAAAAATGGCGCTTTATTTTTTGCTGCTGCTTTTGTCTTCAGAGCAGTCATCGATGCATTTGATGCGCAAGAAGGTCTACAGAAACTTCTTCATCTTTTGCATGATGCTGCATCAGTGAGATCTGGCGTTCCTCCTGGGCAATTAAATAACCCAGTGTCCCTTCGAAATGACCAATCTCCTTCAGTGGTACTGACCTCACCCGAAAAGCAAATAGCATATCATACTTGTCTTGCACTGCGACAATATTTTAGAGCACATTTGCTCTTGCTTGTGGATTCGGTTCGTCCCACTAAAAGCATTCGTGGTGCACCACCAACGAGGAACATTTCAGCTATTAGGGCTGCCGACAAGCCACTCGATATAAGTAACGAGGCAATGGATGCTGTATTTCGTCAAATACAGAAGGATCGAAAACTCGGTCCTGCTTTTGTGAGGACTCGTTGGCCTGTGGTTGACAAATTCTTAAATTCAAATGGTCATATAACCATGTTAGAATTGTGCCAGGTGCAACTTAGTATTGTTATATCATTTTTTAAATATTTATCATGGTTTTCTTCTTTTTTTTGACATTTTTCTTTGCTTTATAGGCCCCTCCAGTTGAACGCTATTTGCACGATTTGCTTCAATACGCACTTGGTGTATTGCACATTGTAACTTTGGTCCCTTATAGCCGCAAACTCATTGTAAATGTGACATTAAGTACTGATCGCGTTGGTATAGCTGTCATTTTGGATGCGGCAAATGGTGCTGGTTATGTTGAACCTGAGGTAAAGCCTGCAAAAATTATTGGGCTTATTTGGATCATTTTTATTTATTAATAATAGTTACATCATCTTCAAAATGTCAGATTGTTGAGCCAGCTTTGAATCTGTTGATAAACCTTGTCTGCCCTCCTCCATCAATCAGCAATAAATCAAGTGCCAGCGCGCAAAGTCAGCAGTTTACTTCCTTCCAAAGTGGAAATGGTTCTGCCATGGAATCTAGGGACCGAAATGTGGATCGAGCTGCCAACGTTCCTAGCCAGAATGAACCAAGGGACCGGAATGGGGAACCTTCTTCATTGGATAGAGGTGTCTTATCTGTAGTTTCTGCATCATCTGTTGGTAATACATTGTCACAAGCATCTGCATCTACAGTGGCATCAGGGTTAGTTGGAGATCGTAGAATATCTCTAGGTGCTGGAGCAGGTTGTGCTGGGCTTGCTGCGCAGCTGGAACAAGGATATCGTCAAGCTAGAGATGCTGTTCGTGCAAACAATGGCATAAAAGTTCTTCTTCAGCTCCTTCAACCCCGGATGGTAACATCTCCGGCTGCTCTTGACTGTCTTCGTGCTCTCACATGCCGAGTTCTTCTTGGTTTAGCTAGAGATGATACAATTGCACACATATTGACAAAGCTTCAGGTTAGTGTCAACTGCAAAGACAATCTATTTGAAATCACTACTAAACTACGAAGTCCAATAGTTGTGCAATTGCTTTGAATAACAGAGGGCTTTAAAATTTAGTAATTTGTGATGTTGATTCTGACTTTTTATTTTAGGTGGGGAAAAAGCTGTCAGAGCTTATCCGTGATTCTGGAAGCCAGACCCCTGGTGGAGAACAGAATCGATGGCAGTCAGAGCTTGCCCAAGTGACTATTGAGCTTATCGGGGTATGCAATTATATATCCATATGGAAGTTTATTGAAGGCCTGAGCTTTTTTATTTGGTGTCAAGTGTGCTTTTGTTACTAGACGTATTTACAATTATTTTGTCTTTGTAGGTTGTTACAAATTCTGGTCGTGCAACTACTTTATCGGCTAGTGATGCTGCTACCCCAACATTGAGGCGTATTGAACGAGCTGCCATAGCTGCAGCAACTCCCATTTCTTATGATCCCAGGTATCAGCGATTCTGGTTCAGTGTTCTATTATAAGCGCAAGACAATTTTTGAGCTACTTCTCCGTGCCTCTCCTTTCTCATTCCTCGCCCTTTTGTACGCTCACATGCTTTCACTCTTTTAGGGAACTTTTACTTCTTGTGCATGAGCACCTTCAAGCAACTGGGTTACCAGAAACTGCTGCACTGCTTCTCAAAGAGGCGCTGTTGACACCTCTGCCCTCTTTAGCTGCTCCCTCGTCTCTATCATACCAAGGTTTTGGACAAGAAGTTTCCTCATTACAAATTCAATGGCCATCTGGACGTGCTGCTTGTGGATTTCTCTCGGATAAGCCAAAAGTTTATACTCACCTTGAGGATTCTAGATTGAGATGTGACTCAGCTGTTTTCTCTTCAAAGAAGAAACCATTGGCATGCTCAGCTGCTCTTGGTTACTCAAAAATTCAACCCAAATTGGAGGACAGCCTGGTGTTATCAAACATAAAAAATAATATGAGCTCCAGAAGATCTTATGTTGCTGCAGATAATCAAGGAACTCCATCAGTATCTGCTATGAAATCAGGTGGTGATGCAGATGTACAGATTCGAATTCCAATTGTGTTGCCAATGAAAAGAAAATTAACAGATTCAAGAGATAACAGTTTGATTTCATCTGGGAAAAGACTGAATACTGGTGATCACATACTCAGTTCTCCTAGTTTTACCACACCTAATAGTGCTCGTAGAAGTGGTCTTCAGCCAGATGCTAACCTGTTTTGCACACCAAGTCTAGCTCCAAAAGATCACCATAGTCGATTGCCACCTAATGTTCTATCAGCTGATATTGATGAAAGCCAGTTTACTGGGTCTCAGGTAGGCCAGACTTCTTTTTCTCAACATGTACTTCTCAACGATCCACAACCTTGTGGCACAGAACGGGTTACACTGGATTCTCTAGTTGTACAGTATTTGAAGCACCAACATCGTCAATGCCCAGCTCCTATCACAACTTTACCACCTCTTTCACTCTTGCACCCTCATGTCTGTCCCGAACCAAGACGAAGCCTTGATGCTCCATCAAATGTGACAGCACGGTTGAGCACACGTGAATTTAGAAGTATGTATGGGGGAATTCACGGAAGTCGTAAGGACCGACAGTTTGTTTATGGTAGATTCAGACCGTGGCGGACATGCAGAGATGATACCAGTTCCCTGCTAACTTGTATTTCGTTTTTGGGAGATTCTTCTCGGATTGCTACTGGTGGCCATTCTGGGGAACTAAAAGTGTTCGACTCCAACAACAACAGTGTGTTGGAGAGTTGCACCAGTCATCAGTTTCCTTTGACACTCGTTCAGTCACATTTTGTGGGTGAAAATCAACTCGTTATTTCTTCAAGTTCTAATGATGTTCGCTTGTGGGATGCATCTTCAATCTCAGGTGGTCCAAAGCATTCCTTTGAGGGAATCAAAGCTGCAAGATTCAGTATTTCGGGTTCTGTATTTGCTGCATTAAGATCAGATCCAAGCCCCCGAGAAATTCTTCTGTATGATGTTCATGCCTGCCAGTTAGATATGACGCTTTCAGATACATCAAACACCCATTCTGGTCGTGGCCATGCGTATTCTCTTGTTCATTTTAGCCCATCAGACTCCATGCTGCTTTGGAATGGAGTATTATGGGATAGAAGGGGTTCGGGCCCAATTCATCGCTTTGATCAATTCACGGACCATGGTGGAGGGGGTTTTCATCCTGCTGGGAACGAGGTATGTTTAATGTCGAGTTGTTCAATAGGAGTTTTAACACAGCTGTGAGAAATTTCGTTTCTGTTGTTCTTAACTAATGTTTTGACAGGTCATTATAAACTCTGAGGTCTGGGATCTTCGAAATCTGAGACTCCTTCGAAGCGTCCCATCCTTGGATCAGACAGCTATAACGTTCAATGCCAGTGGTGATGTTATATACGCAATCCTGAGGAGAAATCTTGAAGACGTCAATTCAGTTTATAATACTCGTCGAGTGAAACATCCTCTCTTTTCTGCTTTCCGCACTATTGATGCAGTCAATTACTCTGACATTGCCACAGTTTCTGTAGACCGATGTGTACTTGACTTTGCAACTGAACCAACTGATTCTTTCTTGGGTTTAATCACGATGGATGACCAAGATGAGATGTATTCTTCTGCTAGGGTATATGAAATTGGTCGACGCAAACCAACCGATGATGATTCTGACCCCGATGATGCAGAGAGTGAAGAAGACGAAGATGATGAAGGTGACGATGATTCGATCTTGGAACAGGATCTTGTTGGAGATGGTGAGAGTGATGTCGGTGACATGAGTAATGATGACGATGGTCTGAGCGAATTTGAAGATGACGATGAAGATGATGATGGGGATTTCATGATGGATGGTGTCGATTTTGATGGGGATGGGGTTCTGGAGATTGTTACCGAAGGTGATGAGGATGATGATAGTGATTTCCTTGAATCCTTTAGTAGCGGAGATGAGGATTTGCTTTAGGAGAGACGTGGTTGGATTTGGCGTTTTTAAGGTCGGGGTTTTGAAACGCAGAGATGTAAATTGTAGGCTATTGGTCTGATATAAAATAAATATTTGTTAAATTTTATTTGAAATTTTGTTGTGATTTAGTTGCTTCGCCTTTTGAGGTTCTTTGGAAATCTACTAACCATATGTTTCTTTTGGTGGTTAAATCCATCTCACTACCCAAAATTATTCACCATTAGGATGGTTGAGATGAGCAAAAATTTTGGTATTTACAAATTAATACAAGTCATTCTAATTATCATGTCTTTTCATTTCCTTAGAATGTAACATTAACAGAATACACCCAAATAAACCTGTTCGAATATAATCGGATTTGATGTGAAAAGTTAAGCTTGGAAGTATGAGTGACGACCCATAACATTCGAGTTTAATCAAGTTGTGAACAAATGAATGTTCATACCTTGCACCAATCAAAAGTTGGTTTATTTATTTATTTATCAAATTACGTACAGAAATAAGGCCGTCAACTCCATTAAATATGAAGATCAATATATGTGCATGATCAAATCCGTCGACGACGAATTCTCAGGTGACCAAACTTGCCGGCACCTGGAGACGAAGCCTCAAAGACAATAGGCAAATAACCTGTAGCACTTTTATATCTCTGCTGGATCTGCAAATTCAGGATTATATTATTGAAAATTATAAAGATTTATATAACAATTTTTTATTATTAAAGAGAGTTTCTCACCTGAAGAATTTGTTCGCTGCTTCTTAAAGAATTTTTGCCGACAACACAAATGGTCCCACCAGATCCACCCCCTGTTATCTTTGCACCATACAAGGTTCCATCTACTGCCCTCGAATTTTTACTGTGTTGCATTTCTTGAACCAGTTGTACGAGCCTGTCTGTCCCATCTGAACCGAGTCCGCAAGCACTGTAACTGTAGTGACACTGTCAAGAAACGAGCTCGTAAGGAGAAAAAACACTAAACGTAATTTAATAGAATTTATCTTGCCACATAGTGTCTAGTTACAACATTAATATATAACTATACCTGGTACATCAACTCTCCCAGAGCAGTCAATTGATCGTCTGAAGTTGCAGATGTAAGTAAAGCCTTGAAAGCCTGTAGTCATATAAAATCACTATGTGTAAGAGCTAAAAGTTTATACAGCAAAATGACATTGAAAACAAATTTTCTTGTCTTTTTTTGGCATACCTTGACTCGAAAATTTTCATATATGGGATGTTTGGTAGCTGCTCTGAGTCCATAAGTTCGCTTATGATCTATTACAGTGACCGAATCGCTGTGGTCATTATATTTCTTCAAGAAAGTCTCGCCAAGCAAGGTTTCAGGAAGTTGCTTAACGTAAAGAGCTTCGTATCTGAATTTGGGTAAACATCGTGTTGGTTAGAATCCGAAACAAGGTGAATGATTAAATTTATAGATCGAGTTTTTGCATTGATACAGAAGCTATAGCGATCAATTAGCATGGAATTTAAATCTTTTTTTTTATTTAGTCGTCCAAGCAGCATATTTTCTTCCCTTTCATACGAGCCTACCACAGTGCAATTCCAAATAATGCAGAAGAAATTTCCAAAAGGTCAACTCTCTAGCAAGCAAGCATGATTTCGAATGGGTAGTTTTTTTTTCTTTTCACCTGTGGGCCGATAAGTTGCACAAGTACTCCAGGGCTGCCTCGGTTTCAAGTAGTTCCATTCCATCCTCTTCCACATCATCAGAGGTTGTTCCATTAGTCAAAGATTGCGATAACAGTTCTGACGCAACCGACTTTATGATTTTTCGGCCCATAAAGGCTCCTATCCTCACAGATCCGTAATCAGCACCGCCAACGCTGCAAAAAGATTCATTATTTCAGATGAAAAGAGAACCACGTAAAAGATATTTCAAGAAAATTAAGAAAATTTGATGAAAAACTATATCAATATTGAGTTTGTAGGTACATTGAATTGATAAAAAAGACCTCCAAGCTAGAACAAGATATAAAACCTATACCTGTGCCTGATTCCAGAATCGATTCCCCAAAATCTTACATGACTTGGAATGTCCACCAGACCCAATACCTCTGCAGGCTGCACCAATTATTACGTGTAATAAAATTTTCTTCTAAATTTTAAAGAAAATGTTGTTTTCCCCGTCAATCCTCAAATACCTGGCAAACCATAGCAAGTAGTTTGTTAGCCTCACCACATGCAGAAGTCATCTGATCCATCACACCACACGGAGCTCCAACTACGTGATTCTCCACCTTCACACATAAGAATATTTACAGAGATTTAAGCATCATAAAGATACAAAAAATACTAGAATAATGCCTATGATGCACGTTTTCAGGATTCAAACCTTTTGGCAGAGCAAAGCAAGATCTCTTGGGTTGATGTTTAATCCTGAAGAAAGCAGATGCTGGCATGGTTAGACATATGGTCGATCAAATAAGAAGCTAGGGAATGATAAGCAGAAGTATATATATGCATAAAGCAACCAAGTGAAGCAGCTAGGGGTCAAATGCATCATGACATAATTTTGAAAAATGGAATAAAATTAATAGCAAATTAACGGAGTAGTTCGAGAACCATGAGCAGCAGCGACTGCAGACATAGTAGCAACCTCCACAGCTGCAGAAGAAGAGACCCCTTTACCTTCCGGCACAGCAGAAGATACCTACAACATTCAGGATAAGCTTAAATTAAAACTCTAACTAATCACTTACTACAAAAGACCCAAAGAAATGTTAAAAAAAAGTGTGGAGCGTGGACAAAGAAAAGTTACACAAATTTGATAAAATTTCTGAAGAACACAAACTAAGTAAAGGAAATCGTGTCTTTTGAATTTATAATTTGTCATATACCAGCATTCTAATACTATTCTCGAAATGTAATCCAAATTCTTTCATCAACACGAGGATGGTTCCGGCAATATATGCAGCCCATCTAAAATGGCAATATGGTTAGTGCAACACATAGGAGACTTTTCAGAAGCAGAAAAACAGACCACGAGTAATATTTGAACCTTTGGGATGGATCTCGAGAAAAAAAACTTCTGGCCGCCTCATACGACATTGGTTGCTCCCCATCCATGAAATCCGACAAATTCATATCAAAGGTTGGTCCACGGTTGCTTAATTCAGATCCATAAGATACCTGAACGAATAATAATAATAACAACAACAACAACAACAATATCAGTTTAAAATATTCAAATTCAAAATCAAATTCTGTTGGCTTAAAAATGATGAAATCAGCATTGCTTCTACAAACCTAATAGATTGATCATATAACTTTATTACTTTCAACTGACACTAAGGATTAACTTTGACATGGTAGCCGCAAATACTGGCCTCAACATCATCCCGTATCATCTGAAGTTAAGATCACAAATTTTTTGAACTATATGAGAACTTCAGTTAAAGGAGAATCACATACGATTTGCAGAACAGGAGTTGGTCCTTGTCCTTTGGCATCCTGCCGGGCCTGAGCATGCTTCCATAGTCTCTGTTTTGTTGGATGAATCTTTTGCACAGCAACATGGCAAGCTTCTCTGATCGGCATCTGTAGATATATCATGACATCATTGACAAAATGTAATCAATGTGGCAGCAGAAACTCTGATATAATAGTAGTTCAGACAGACTACAAGCTTTCCCTCTTATTGTGGTGATCAGTACATCAACTCATGCTTCTTGTAGTGTTATTTATACTGATTTTCTGGAACACAAACTTCGGTGAGCCTGAAATGCCATGTGTATATTTGGTTTTCGTTTCCTGAATTCCGAGAAAAAATATTGTCTGAAACCGAACTTTCTGACAATGATACTTGGAGATTGTAATGAATTTTTGGATTTGTCTTCTCTGAGATTTTTTCTTTTTCTTTTTTGCTGTATATTTCATGAAATGTAAGACTATGTTGGTTATGCAGTGCTTTCAATAATATATATGGCCTTTTCTTGGCAGTGATCGAATAGGAGATAATGTGAAATGGGGTGAAGTGTGGTTTTAGATACAAGATGAAAGTAAGGTGAAAATCATTTTCTTTCATTTTTGAAAAATGAAAACATTTCCCTGACAAAAACAAACGCAGCTCATATTTTTCTTCGGTGGGGTTTAGTCAGTTCAGGAGTGGGGATGGGGTGGGGTGAGATTGGGACTTAGAAGTTGGAGTAAATTCACTTACCTGCAATACAAGGCTTCCAGAGTAGTCTGCAATTCCACCCATAACATCTAGTCTTCCTGGTGCTCTTGCCACGAAAATGTCTTCCTACACCCGACAATTAATATTGCAAAATAACATCTTATATATTAATAGAGCAGCAAGAGTCATCCAACTTCATGGCAATGGATGGAGTTCAATTTTTCATGGTGTCAATGCTATTAAAATATCATCATCTTTATATTTTGGTTTATTTTCTCATGGCATCATTGAAAAATATATTTCCCATATCAAATATAAAACTCAAGCCAGTACTAGCAAACCGAACTGAAAAAAAGATACCTCCCAATTAAAGAGACCAGCAGCAGCTTTCCGCTCCCTGATCTGGTGTTTCTCGGTACCTTTTCCAGAATCATGGACAACATCAAATTCTGATAAGCTGTTCAAGAAACTCACGGTATCAGAGAGACCCAAAAAATCTCCATGAAGAATCTCAAAGTCCTCGAGGTATCTAGCAAAAGAGACAAAATGTTAAAGTAAGAATACATTCGACACTTGAATGGGCAATGAAAAATTAGGATTATTGATGGAAAAAGTCACTTACGAAGGCATAAGAAGATTATCTTCATCAATTTCAGCAGTTGGAGAACCCGTACGAAGACCAAGTTCAGTTTCAGCATTTGCATACCAGTCTGGAATGCTTAGATCTCTTCCAGGAACTCTTTGGAGTTGATACCCAAGAACAATAGCATCCTGTAATCTCCTAGCCCCGCTAAGCTAGAGCTCAAGAAATTAGGACACAAAAATAGAGAAGAGACAATCAGGTCAAAATCATTACACGGACTCTCAAAAGGTACCATACATATCATCTTGGCATGGTAGAGAGAAAATGTGCAGGTCAATACCAAGTTAATCTCACCTTGTTGGATGTATAATTTTTCCCTGAAGCTGTATCTTGCAAAATATTAGCTGCAACCTGGAAGTAGTAACCAAATCAGAGCATTACATTTTCATACAATTAGAAACAAATATAAACAGCAAGACCAGCTTTTCAAAGTCATGTATGAAGAATTTTTTTGTTTTCAACGAAGATAAATAAACACAGATGCACAAACAAAAATGTAGCACCATTATATTAAAATATAACTGATTGTCTTGGAGGATTAGTCTGATGTCACACAAATAATTCGAGTTCAAATCAGGATAACGTCCATTTGAGAAAAAATAATAATTTTGTTTTCATGAACTCCACCGAAAAATAAATAATCAAAACGTCTTCAGTGATGAGCCAATTTAGTTGCACAGTCTGAGGAAAAAGTATCATGTATCAGCAAAAACTTGGTAAAATAAAGCTTATTAGAGACAATACTATCTTTAACTAACCAGCTTGCAATACATCCTCCATCTTAACGAAATATAGGAGCAATGGAAGCACAAAGAAGAGAAATGATATTAAAGTGGATCATTTCTAATCTTGATGCAAATGAGAAAATTTTTCCATTACTAAGGTGAACAAATCATGATGCTATGATCCATAAAGCCATTTGTTTGCCGATGATGTTTATCAAAATAGGCTCGAGAGAATGCCAGTTTCTGGACTTCACCAAGGAAGATTTTCAAACATTAAAGGAAGATGAGGTACCTCACCACCGTTGACTCCTCCCTCATAGCAAGGTTTCAAACTAATCGCACGTTCCAGGTACGGTCTCCAGTGTCCAGTCAGTAAATCCCTTCTAATCATCTCAACTCCAGCTTGATAGAACTGATAACCGGTCATCATATGTTCATTGATCCAGTGAAGAAACAATTGATTTCAGAAAAAGGCAAGGACAACAGCACTAAAAATTAAACCTCAAGCATATTTCTCAAGAATGGCTCCTCATTGAAGTAGTCCCTACGTACAAAGACGAATGGTATCTTGAATGCCAGAGACTCGCTGACTGTCCCATATCCAATTTTTCCTGATGTCAAGAAAACGTAGACTTATAAACTGCTTGAAATTGAAAACGTACCATACATTGAAAAACAAGCTCCATAACTCACCAAGCATGCAGTCAGATGCAGCAATCACATCCGGGGTGTATGTATCTTTTGCTAGCTTTATGAAATTTGGAGGAAAGACCTGACTATCAGAAGCACCACAAACCTAAACCAGAAAGAAACTAGCATATTATTCTTCATCGCTGAATCCCAGAAACATCATTCAAGCACCAAGAATTCACTAATATAGTTCAACAAAGATACCAGACAAAGCCATCCATGAGGCAGGTACTCCTCCTTTAAAGTCCAACCAGCCGGCTGCAAATCACGGCTACGTTATAATGTGGGAATGAGTGCAAGTAAATGCAGACATGAGGGCAGAAAACTTTCAACATGATATCCACACAAAGCAAGAAAAAAATAAAAATGAATGTAAACTAATATTATTCAAATGTAAGTATTATGTGCAGCAGATAAAGCACTATAGAAAATCCAATAAATCAAAGTTCATCGTGGGTATTGTCATATTAGGGACGGATCACAATTAAACGTGATACAACTACAAGTAACAAGATTTAACAACAGCTGTTAATGCAGGACACGTAGATTTTACCACATAAATTGGGTAATAATAGGTTCTGTGAAAAATATGATCATGTTTTTTGGTTATAAATATCTACAGAGAGAAAAATCAATTTGCGGCCCATAACCTATCCACAGTTCTGGTAAAAAATCTTCACAAAGTGACTGTTTACCTGTCCACCAAAGTTAAGAATAACGACCTTCACATCTTCCATGATTCCAAGTTCTGTCCGCACCTGGAATGTAATGATAAAGTAAATGAATGAGGCATGAAAGTGGCATATGTTCACATTATTTTACAAATTATAAGTTGGTTGTTTCTTTCACATACCTCCTCACGTGACTTGTGTAATCTCCTCACGACCAATGGAACGTCTATTGCATCACGGAATGCAGGCACTATAATACGCAAATCCATGTGAAAGGTAATATAAAAAATAGAACTCTTCATCCCCTTATTTTACGGTTAATGAAGATTCAAAGAAGAAAATTAAATTGATAATTTGTTTATGTTTTCATACTCGGGCAGTATCCTGGGAGGCGAATAAGGAATTCACAATGTGAATAATCCTCTGCAATCTGAAAAGTCACATGATTAAATTGGAATCAAATGAAAATAGAGTACCAAGAATTGTAATATGAACAATAGACAGTAAATGGTTCAAGTGTTTCCAGAGCAAAAATGTCGAGAGAATAATTGACTAAATTATAGAGTGGAAACACCTAATATCAAATAAATTAAAAGACTAAAGCATATGAAAATGCTTTTGAAGGTATTAATTGCAATCTTTCCCTAACAGCCCCTCACTGCCCTAAAATCACAGCCACCAAAAAGGAGAAAACAGGATCTAAAAATGGTAGTTAGTGGCATGTTGCAACCTTATCATGTATTCCATTTAAGATCTTACATTGACACTGAACAACGCCAAAAAATATACATAAAAGATCAATAAATAGTAAAGGCTTGAAAGATGGCTTTACTACGACTGTACGTCACCTGCCAAACTATGGATCGGTGATGATAACCAGCAGCCATCACGTATTCAGCATATATGAAATCCCAGCTGCAGGCAGATATTAAATGTTTGAGCACAATACAAGGATATTAGAAATGAAAAAAAAAAATCAAAGGAGGATATAAAAGGAATTAGATGAGTAATGGTATCAACAATATACTCTACACAGATCAAGCTCAAGGCGTCTAGAGTTAGTGATTATAATGCCATGAATTAAAGTTAGAAGACCAATCGATCAATGCTCTCAATCAAGGAAGAGAGCGTGTCTTGGAAGTTTACTAGAGACTGTCAATGACCATTCTTAATATTCTTAGTCACATAGAGAACAAGCAGATCTTTATACGTCATGAAAATTGCTGGCACAAATTTATTTTCAACCATGTTCCACTTGAGAGTTTTCAGAGTGTGTGTGTGTGTGTGTAGATATACACATATATTGTGTGTTGAGATCTTTACACACACACACACACACATATACACACACATACATATATATAATGTGTATTGAGAGGAGTGGAGAGATTGTAACCTAAAATTGGTAACACAAACAGACCGAATTCCAGCATCAGCAGCAGCCCGACAAGCAACTGGAACAACATCTGATACCTATACTTAAACAAGCATGTAAAACGACAATGCAAAATAAAACAAAATAAGCTCTTGCAGAAGACATCTGAATGAAAATATGAAGTATCACGGTTTTTGAAAAATAAATAGTAGTTGATTTGGTGCAAAGCAGGATGGGAGTCAAAATGCTTTCAAGTGAAACTGTTCGCATGAAGAAAAGATCAGCTGATATCGCTTACTGCTTGATGGCATTCACATTTCCTTAATTGTTAGAACAGTTAATCAATTAGACAGTTAATTGGTTAAATCAATTGTTAGTTAAGTCAGGTTTCTATAGACCATAAATATGAAAAGAAAGCACTGCACTCTGTACAAGAACACTAAGACATTTTCTACTCAATGCTGTACCGTTACATTTCTTTTCAAGATTCTTTCCACTTCATTCTTTGGAACTATTATTAATTCAGATTCATCTATATGCATCTGCAAGTTTTTAACAGAAACCATGGACAAAATGTCACTACTTCAGGTTTTTGTTATGTACATTTAAATTTTTATTACATAAATTCTTTCCCTAAAAAGAAATTGTCATTCTTGCACTTCCTTCTTGCATCTCTCCCCAATACTCCCAAGATAAAACAACATTTATACAATCATCGTGAATTCCCAAGATAAAACAAAATTTCAACAATCTTCGTGGATGAATAAATTTTGGCGAGGTTTATTCATCACAGGAAAAATTTTACCACTAGATCTGCCTTGATGGACTTCAGCCATTCCACTTCTGTCATCAAAATAGCATCACGAGGTGCAACGGCTGTCTCTGAATACTAAACCAATGAATATGAGGTAACTGGTTAGCAAAAAAGGATACGAGGGTCAATACCGATTATGGATGGATGAAACTGATTTCTTTATCATACGAATAACTAAATATACCTTCTCTAGAGAAGCAAGACGATCAACTGTCAATGCATCTGCTTGAACTGCTCCACAGTCTAAGAGCACCTACAATTATGGAAAATTAACTCTTGAGAGGATAAGATTGGAAAAGAACATCTGAAGTAAAAGATTATCATGGAACAGTGCCTGAATAAAGAGACCTTGCGAATAAAGAGTCGAGGAGACTCTATCTCAGTTGTAAAAACATATTCTGGTGCACCAGTAACCACATGAACATCATGCCCAGCATGAATGAGATGTCGAGCAACCTAAAAATGATTCAAGAGCTCAAAATGAACATAGCATAAAACGGATCAAGAAACAAAAACCAAAAAATTTGTCATGTTCCTAACGTAGTACTTCAACTGGATGTAAAGGGAAAATGATTAACTCATATGCCAAATGCCACCATTTGGTAATTAATTATTGATTTCCGAACAAATGCCAATCAATCTCTTGGAACAACTTTGTGAATGTATCTTCCTTAGAAATCAAAAGGATCCAATTCGAGCAAGTTCCTAATTCAAAAATTAAACCGGTTGGAATCGAGATAATTTGTTTAATTTTGAATATGTATGGGTTCTGATACCACTACCAAAGGTACAACATTGAGCAACGCGTGAACATGAAAAAAGGATGTTTGATCATTAATTACGTAATGGATTAATAATGAAAAGTCAAGCTAAAGGAAAAATTAATACCTGAAACTGCACATTTATGTGTTTTGACAAATTGATCAATTTAGACCTTAAAGAATATTCCAAATTAATGTGAACAAGAAAAAGGTTTCTCTGTGAACAAAACCGAACAACTACGAATAATCAAAGGAAAAAAAGTAACAGATGATCAATGACCATGAACCAGAATTCTTCAATCAAGAAAATAACATGAATCAACAATTGAAAAAAAAAAAAGAAAAAAGAAGCAAGAATCAACAAAGTCAATAAAAGTTCCATCTTAGTACCCACCACACCCCACAACCCATACCCTAAAAAAAATGTCTTCTTCAAGAAATCACAAGCACACAAACCTCAACAACCCGGGTGGCATGGCCAAAGCCATGGCCAGTGACATAGTAAGCAAACACCAAAGGATGCTTTCTTGATTCCTCTGAAACCATCCTTGCTGAAAAGACGAAGAATAAAAAAAATTGGCTTTATGCAAATGCGTAAATTGTTGGGATTTCAAGAAAATCAAGCAATAGCACTTTTGTACATCCAACGCTTTCTTGGGAATAGTTTTTACTTTTCAGTGGCTGGGGTTCTGATTTGACGTCAGGAAGAGTTTTCCTCGTTGACGATTATTAGTATAATCTATTGGACTTTCCGAGTGGGATCAAATTTCGCTTGATTACGTATCATCATACGAGGATTTTGGCGTTACAGTACTAGGAAAATCCACTCTGGGTCTTTTAATTTAAAAAATTGAACTTTCCTTAATATAAAAAACAATAAAAAATATATTTTAATCTCGAATCGGATTACACTAAGGGTAGGTCTCTCGTGAGACAGTCTCACGAGATTTTTATCCGTGAGACTGGTCAATCCTATCGATATTCACAATAAAAAGTAATACTATTAGCATAAAAAGTAACATTTTTTCATAGATAACCCAAATAAGAGATCTGTCTTACAAAATATACGATCCGTGAGACCGTCTCACACAAGTTTTTACCTTACACTAATTAGAATGGATTCTGAGTTGAACTTTGAATATAGATTTTGCCGATTAATAATGGATTTTGCTTATTCATTGTCAATCCCTTTTAATTAAATATGACATTTCATTTCCACATCTTTTAAATTTTCTTTTTTCAAATTAGAAATTAGAATACTCATTGTCAGAGAAGAATCATTCTTCTTAACTATCAGATGAAAGCTTCTGTTTGTTTCAAAATTATATTAATAAATGAGCCAAAAAAAAGAAAAAATTTATGTGATATTTATGCAACGTGCGCCTCTATTTGCAAAGTGTGGGCCACATTATGTTATCGGTTTTCAATACAAGAGTACTTTTATAGTTTCACCGTTAATATGTAAATAAATAAAATATGAATTTAAAAATTTATTAATTGTTTAAATGTTAACGAAAAAATTGTGATCAAAATTCATTGAATACATCCATAAACTATCTTGGTCATTTTAATTGATGGACAAAATTATCTTTTTTTTCCAATAAAAATTATTATAACAAAGTAAATTCTAAAAAAACTAAATCATTTGTCAATAATATTTAATAACTTAGAGATTTTAAAAAATTAGTTATGTTAAAAATATGTAATATCGTGGCTAGTATATATAATATGCATAATATATATTAGTAAAAGATGCATACTCGTTGTATGTGTTATTATTATTTTCAATTTGATCAAATAATATTAAACAATTAACACGGAATTATTTTTAATTTAGAAGATTTGTTAGATTTAAAAAGAAAATTTTGTTTAGATTTTTTCTATATAAAATATGGAGTGACTTGAAGATGTTTTTAATATGATAAAAAAAATAATTACAGAATTAAATATTTTAGTATCGTTTAACGTAATTACTCTAAGAGATTTTTATTTAATAATATAATATAGAAATATAGATATGTCATATGATTTGTATTTTTTGAATCTTATTATTTATTTATTTTGAATTGTAAAATGGTAGACAAGTGTCTCGTCAGAACAGATAACTAACGAAAATCTGTCGCTGAACAAAGTAGCGGTAATGCAAGCGTAGACCCGCCAAATATGGAGCTCCCTCACTGGGAGATAAGCACACAGAGAGGGAGAGAGGCGCGCTTCTGCTTCTTGTTCTGAAAAACAATTTATTGAAATTCCATATCTTCCAGATTATCCCACAAGGGTGATATTTGAATCTGCAAATATCACAATTTTCCCTGAAAACTTGAGAATAATAAAGGGGTCCTTCGTGTTCTTTGCTTTGTTTTTGTTGTTGTAGTTTTTTTTCCTCGTTAGTAAAAAGGCAGCATTTTGAGGGATAGGAAACTTGAAAGAGAACGAAATGTGGCCTCCCCCAGTTAATCATGGAGAAAGGATGCCTCCATTGCCGAGGTTATTTGCTGTGGCTATAGACAGGGATAAAAACAGTCAAATTGCCCTTAAATGGGCTGTTGATAATCTTATTGTTAAAGGCCAGACTGTGATTTTGATTCATGTTAAGCTGAAACAATCTGTTCCTGGATTGCCCGCACCGCCCTCTTTTGCTACCCCCTGTAATCCTCTATCTCTTCATTTTATGTTTATAATTGCCTATTTGTTTGTGTCTCCATGTATTCTAGAGCACAATGAAGTGTTGTAGGTTTGTGGTAGCTTTTATGTGCAACGGATTCTTGAGGGCAAAACATTATTCTTGCTGTGTTTTGTGTTTGTGCATGGAGTTTTTGGGATTCTTGCTCTCAAAGTGAGGTTGAAATTGTGTAATTATAAAATCCTACTTTATATATGACTACATTCGTTGAGGTTTGCTTGATTTCCATGTTAAAGATTTTTGAAGAGATGTTAGCTTGAAAAGGCACAAACAAAAGTAACAATCGCCACTTTTTTCGGGAAGAATGTACATAGTCTGTGTCACCATGTAGAAGTTTGTTTGCTTTCCATGAAGACATGTTTTTCACAGTTTTTAGCCGCAAATAACGTATACCATTCCCATCTTTGGCGCAGGGCCTAATCAGATTTCTGAAGCCAGTGATGAAATTGGAGATGATATACAGTTAAGGGAACTGTTAGTTCCTTTCCACGTCTTTTGTATGCGCAAAGATGTGGGTACTCAAGATTTGGGCATTTTAGCTTTTCGTTTTTTTGGTCGTGAGAAGAACCTTGAAAATGCAACCATTTCAATATGAATTTGAACACGGAAAAAGAATAGTGACATACACAAGTATACAACTCTACAATTATTTTTGTAGTCCTAAACTCAGTCTCAGCTTTCTAAATTTTTGTTTTACAGATACAATGCTATGATGTTGTGGTAGACGACACCGATGTAGCTGGAGCAATAATCGAATTCGTAAAGCAATCAACAATTGATGTGTTGGTTCTCGGTGCTGGGAAAGGCAGCATCTTCAGGTATTTTTTTCTCGTGGATGTTCTTCCTTGCATAATTACTTCTAACTGAGTTTATCTTCAATAAATCAGATGGTATTTTGGAATTGTTTTTTGTCTACTCTTTATTATTTAACTGAGTAAAAACCTAAGTAGCCTTTTTCAAAAACAGATTTAAGACTAAAGACATTCCCGGAAATATACTAAAAGGGGTGCCAGATTTTTGTACCGTATTCGTCATTCACAAGGGGAAGATTTCATCCACACGGGCTGCTTCCCGTCCCACCCCATCCATCCTCAACCCATTACGGAACCAAATACTAATTCAAGCCCATAGAAAATCAAATGCATCAGAACCACCAGTGTCGTCCAACAGTGATTCACGAAGTTGGTTTTTTTTTTTCCAAAACACTGGCTCTGCAGTTATCTTTTTTTCATTTCTCACAGTAATGGGTTCAATTCTGATTCATATGCAGGTTCCTTTTCAGTACACTCTAGGCCAGGATCCGAACTTCCAATCCATGCCAAGCAAAACGAGGCAAACTTTATCAAGTATGTCTTAACATGTGTAGTCATATTCTTTATTGACAAATCAGTTAGAACTTTGAATGCATTTTCCACATATTGTCGCCGCTTTCTTGCTTAAATAGAAGCGAGATAAGGGTGGTTGATATTTACGCTGAAATCTAACTTTTAACCATGGTTGCTGCAAAAAGGTCACCATTCACTCATCGGAAGGCTCCCACTGGAAAAGCATATGAAGTATCTCCACCAGAAACTGACATATCCTTTGTCAGTTCTGCGAGGCAGAGTCTTGATGTGTTCCCTTCATATTATGAGCGCTCGGAAGGTGCTCCTACTCCTCCAAGGCTTTCGGGAATATCGGACATAGATTACCCAGGGTTCAATTCATTGCAAATTGAACGAAAGTCAGTGGACACAGCAACCCCACCAGAATTGTTCCTTGACTCAATTGAAAACGATAAAGCAATCACAGCCCAGACAATGGTAAGGTTACCGACATTAAGATTTACATGCATATATTATCTGTTTACCTGCAAAGATTGACCCTGTCACCTTGCTAGATGCTACTGAGTTAAAGAAAACTTGCATGATTTCCTCATAGCTTATTCTATTTGTACTCATTTTTGAAGTCTTTCCTGTTTGTCTACATTTACTATTGAATTAGTATTAGCATGAAGACATGGCTCAGATTTGATAATATTTACAGGAGGAAGTAGAAGCTGAAATGAGAAGATTAAAGCAGGAACTCAAGCAAACAATGGATTTGTACAGTACAGCGTGCAAGGAAGCACTCTCAGCAAAAGAGAAGGCATGGAAATTTTTTTGTTTCCTGGACTCCTGGATTCTGTTCCAAGAGTCTATATAAATTCTTTTCCATTGTAGGCAAAGGAGCTTCAGCGTTGGAAAATTGAAGAGCAGAAGAGATTAGAAGAGGCAAGATTATCAGAAGAGGCAGCATTGGCTCTTGCAAAAAAAGAGAAGGCCAAGTCTAGGGCAGCCTTCGAGCATGCTGAAGCATCTCGGAGGATAGTCGAACTGGAAGCTCAAAAGAGGATCAATGCAGAAATGGTCATAAAAGAATCAGAAGATGAGTCTAGGGTACTTGACGCTCTGACTCAGTCAGATTCCATGTACAGAAAATACACGATCGAAGAGATTGAAGCTGCTACAGAATATTTTGCACAATCCAGAAAGATTGGAGAAGGAGGGTATGGGCCTGTATACAAGTGTTATTTAGACCACACACCTGCTGCAGTGAAGGTTCTTCGACCTGATGCTACTCATGGAAGATCACAATTTCAACAAGAGGTATGCGGATGTAAATAAATTTTCAGATGAGAGAAAGGTATGGTGTAGTTTGAACATCTCTAACAAAATTAACATGGTCATAGCAATTTCATGCAATTAAGTTCCAGATTCTCTCCATCTTTGGTCTTGATGTTATCTAGAAATCATGCATTTAGAATTTATTATTATTGACGTAAGTGTACAGTTATATGTATTGGGGAACACAATTCTTCTACAGCTATGGGGATCAATATTTGAATATGATGTTTGGGTGGTTGTTTGTTTTAAACAATTTAAGCTGGCGATTATCACCAATTGTAGTTTCTGGTCTGTACTACAATACGATTCTCCTAAGGTTTCTCTTTCGCACAAAGTGGTGTTGAAATAGAAAATATAGATATCAATTGTATATGAAAATTTCTCCTCGACTCCTAAATGACGGTGCTTTGCAGTCGTCATTAGATTTAACTTCTACCGGTCTTCCTACTTTCCATGTTAACAAAACTGTCCCTAAAGAGACTTATTTTCAATCACATAATTCATTTCTTATTTGACACCAGGTTGAAATTTTAAGCTGCATAAGACACCCCCACATGGTCCTACTTCTAGGAGCCTGTCCAGAATATGGTTGCTTAGTTTATGAGTACATGTCCAATGGAAGCTTGGAAGATCGTTTATTGAGGCATGGTAACACTCCTCCGCTATCTTGGCAGCATAGGTTTCGAATAGCTGCAGAAATTGGCACTGGCCTGCTCTTCCTCCATCAGACCAAACCAGAGCCACTGGTACATCGCGATCTCAAACCTGCCAATATTCTTCTTGACCGCAATTATGTCAGCAAAATCAGTGATGTTGGCTTGGCTAGACTTGTCCCTCCATCTACATCTGACTGTGTTACTCAATATCGGATGACATCTACAGCTGGAACTTTCTGCTACATAGATCCAGAGTATCAGCAAACTGGTATGCTTGGCGTAAAATCTGACATATACTCCCTTGGAATCATATTCTTACAAATTCTTACCGGCAAATCCCCGATGGGTCTAACTCATCATGTTGAAAGAGCTATCGAGAGAGGTGCCTTTCCTGAGATGCTGGATCCATCTGTGCCTGACTGGCCAGTTGAAGAAGCTTTGAGCTTAGCTAAATTGGCGCTTAAGTGCTCAGAACTTGGAAGAAAAGACAGGCCGGATCTTGGAAAAGTCGTTCTTCCTCAATTGAACAAACTGCGAGAACTAGCGGAAGATGCCATGGCAAACTCAGTGCCATGCAGTACAAATCCCTCACCCACTCACAGTCAGGTTTCCATGTCTAAAGTAAGTCTGGGTACATTATCTTGCAAATTAATCCTTCTGTATCTTACATAATAAGAATGCTAATCGGGATCCTGGTTCTTGGTAATCTATGGTTTTCCTTATAATTCTAAATCCATAAAAATCCGTGGCATGGTTATTTGCTTTAATATCATTAGGTCTTGCACAAATAGGCCAACGCTGAATAATTGCCAATTTTCGAGAATGGTAGATATAAACTCATATTTCACCGAAGATATGGTCATTTCATTTTGTTGTTTTCCTGAGATGCTGGACAAATTAGTACTAGAAGAATTTGTGGGCTAAACTTCATTTCTGTGAATTCTAGCCTCTAATGTGTTATGCCAAATTTTTTTTTCAGGAAGACTTGAGTTATCCACCATCTCCACAATCAAGCATGGGGAGCTGATATATCGTAAGATGCATCGACCGCATGAGAAGTAGTTGGGGTGTACACGGAACGAGGAACACAATTTTGACGACTGATCTTTGTTTTTTTTGGTTATATGAACATATCATCAACGGTCTCTTGTTAAAAGTATAACTACACTGGGAGAATCAAGAAATCAAATCATTCCTAATACATTCATAAAAGAACATCAAGTACATCCTATCAACTCATGCTCGATGTACGAAGATTTGTATTTTCGGAAAAATATCTTCAATGCATTGTCTCTCTTTATCATTACTTGTGTATCATGCTTGGCTTTAGTTTTTGCATGGTACTTCTGTAAATTGTTCAGAATCAGTTTCATTTATTCTAGTTTTGCAGAAAGAGAGAATCTTGATTTATTTTGTAGAGGATAACAGCAATAAAGATTCTTGATTCATCATGCAGATAAATCGAAGGCTGGAGAGATTATTAGCTCATGTCCTGTATCCTACCTTATATCGACGCCTCATTTAGACCAATGCAGTCGAAAATCTTTTACTTTTAAATATCGTGCCGACATTTGGTTTACATCCCCTGCAATGGGAAACATGCGCAGTACGAGCCACTTTGACAGGACAGTTAATTCAAGAGACCAATGAATATTTGATTTATTCATACATATGAAAATAATTTTTTGCATATCTGATTTTCGTTATATTATCTTCTTTTTTTCTTTTTTTTTTTAATCGGTATATGAATAAGTTTATGGATAAAAAAGACTTTACTATTCAATGGTCATACCAATAAATAGCAAAAGATGATGATATCTCACATATACTTCATTTCTGGACTTTGAAGTATAGTTTGTTACAATAGATAATATAGTTATTGATAAATAATCCTTCTTATCTCATGTTTGTTACCTTTTTAGAAAGTCCATGATAATATCATGGGCCCGTGATAAATAATTTTATACAAGGATAAAATATCACTTTTATGAGATGTGATACTTTTAATTTAATGATAAAAACACCACAAATGACTTAATTGTCTTCAATATATAAAAATCTTAAACCTTATCGTTCTCTCATTTTACCGTCCCATCAAATAAATATTTTTATTTATTTATATATATTATATAATATGATAATTATATAAATGAACTCGAGATAATTATATAAATGATTTTTATAAATCTCAATAAAATTATTAGTATAACTCGATTAACCTTACAAATTGATATTTGACTTGACTCACAAAATCAATTGCTCAATTATCATATTATATAATATATAAAATTAGGTAAAAATAAATAAATCATGCAAGCACGGTAGGCGCATGAACAGATAAAAAATATGATCTCAAGCAACAATTTTGAAATTATAAAATTTATAATGATAAGGTTAATTTTGTCATTACAATCTAATATATAAATTTAATCACTCTTATTAAAATCATAACAAACATTAAATATAATATTCTAGCCTTATTTATCATTAATTTATTTTTATATTATATATTACGTGTTTCAAACCATGCATGAGAGTAGTCCAAAAAGAGCTATCACTGCAATTACATAAAGCAGTTACTTCCCAATAATGGCGAGAGTTTTCGAAAATTATATCGAGAAGCAACATATAAGCGAGGGATATACTAGTTTAGCAGGATGTAGTAGTACAATTCGGTGAACTAGCTCAACAGCTGTTCGAACAAATGTCCCGCCGAATTATCCTCTAATTCTTTTGAAGTGTGACCGGACGTGAGCAGGGATGAGGGAAGAAGCCACTGCTGGTTCTTTGATTTGTGTTTTTGTTTAATATGCAAGGCTTTTTCGTGATTTCCCTCACAAAGACCTGGTAAGATAGCTTCAATTCGAAGATTTAATTGCTCCGTGTTTGTGTACATGATCTTTTTGAGATGATATGTTTGCTGATACAGCACACGAAAACACGAGTAAACATCTCCAAGAACCACATTACACAAATGAAAAGATGGTGAAAGAAAGTTGATAATTTTAATTATTTGCTTTTTACCCTAGCAGGATCTCAATTATTATCTTCATATATTGTCAGATTGCAGAAACATTCGTGCATATTGATACCATACATCATTGGAATGCTTAAGGTGAATTTCTTTTCGCCTGAGTTTTTGCTCCATCTTCTTATACGCTTCAACAAATATTCGATTAAGTTAAACGAATCCAATTCCTGTTGATCACCAATGGTCACCTACTGATAACAGATCGATGGATTAATACTCTTCTTTACAATGATCTCATCATAACCTACCTGAATCTTTCTCAGTCAAACACTTCTCTCTTCTGTTCACTCACATGCTTCAGCATCCAGCCACTCCCAATGATCACACATTTCCTTCTGTTCTCAAAGCCACAGTTTCTCTCAAAAAATCGTCTTTTGCTTCATCAGTGGGCCGCTCCTCTCACGCACAATGTGTCAATAGAGGAGTATTACACAACCATTTTGTACAAGCATCCTTTTTTTTCTCTTTTCTCAGAGTATGGAGATCTGAGCAGTGCCTGTAGGATGTTTGATGAGATGCCTCGACTGTGTATTGTTTCATATAATGCAATGCTCGCTGCATTTGGGAAGCGTGAGGACATGGGACTGGCTGTTTCAATGTTATTTAGCATGCCCGAGAGAGGTGTTTATTCGTGGACGAGTGTGATCAATGCATACATGAGAAAAGGGCGTTTTAGGGAAGCAATTGCCTTTTTTGAAGAAATGATGGTGGATGGGTTCGTTATTGGTGGTCTTTTACAGCCAAATTAGGCTACCTTTGTAAGCATGCTCTCTGCTTGTGCGAATTTGGATGATGCATGTGCATTATGTTTAGGAAAGCAAGTTCATGGATACTTGTAGAGGAATATGGAGTCGAGTGTTTTCCTCGGAACATCATTGATATCTTTTTATGGGAAAACATGCTGTTTAGATTATGCTATCAAAGTTTTTGATTGGATGACTGTGAAAGAGGCATGTGCTTGGAATGCAATTATTTGTTCTATGGTGTCAAATGGAAGGGAAAACAAGCCTTACACATGTTTGAGGCAATGAAAGATTCAGCATTCTACCCGAATGAAGTTACTTTTGTTGGGGTCCTTTCAGCCTGAGCTCGAACAAAGCTTGTGGACTTGGGTCTGGAAATGTTTCGCACTATGACACGTGATTTTGGTATTGTCCCAAATATGGAACACTATGGGGGTGTGGTGGATCTTTTGGGTGGCTTTTAAAGGAGGCATGTGAGTTTGTGGGAAGCATGCCTTTTGAGGCTGCTGCGTCTGCCTGGGGTGCACTTTTGACTGCTTGTCGAGTTTATGGGCCTGTTGAGTTGGGAAACACAACGAGTTCTTTAGTTGGAACCGCTGCATTGTGGACAATATGTTGTGTTGTCGAGCATATATACTGGGGCTGATAGATGGGACGATGCTGCTGTTTTGAGGCAAGCAACAGTGGATGCTGGAAGCTTTCAGTATGGAGACGAAGCGTGAATTGGATTTTTAGGTTGCATTTAAAATTTAATCTCCATTGCTTGTTGCTTAGCATCGAAACAGAGTGAGAGTTCTAGTAAATACTCATCGCATGAACTGCAAGTAATTTTCAGTGTCAAGCTCTCAACTTTGTCATCTCTTTTTATTTTTTGCCGTCGTCTAATGATAGTATCTTTTTTTCCGTTTAAAAAAAAAAAGATACAAAAGCTTTAGCGCAAAAGCATCTCTTTAAAGTTGTTTGCTGTGAAATATTGTGTTTGACTGGATTTTTTTTAAAAAAAATTCTTGAAAAAAAAAAAAACATCACAACTCAAAAAATATTACTTCTAAAATTTTTTTGCAGTTTATCTCTGAAAATAATTTTTTTGCAGTTTATCTCTGAAAATAAATTTTTTTTTTTTAAAGAGAGACTATATTCACTGTTCTTATTTTTTATATATAAATATACATATATAAAAGGCTACTTCACCGTTTTATCGAAGCATATAACTGTTTACACTGTTCTATCTAAGCATATAAATGTTTATATAAAAAAAACACTCGTTTTTATAAAAACATAAAACTCTTTTTTCTCAATTTGGTGCGCGCGCACGTGTGTTTAATCTAATCACAACTTTTTTTCATGTTAAGGTGCTTGTGTATCTAACTGGCATATTACTCTTTACCAGTTTTGATCTCCAAAACAGCTAATTCATAATAAAATAAATAAATAACCAGAGTACTCCAACATCCAGTACAAATTGAACATCATTGCTGATGCAATTACAGTCGGAAAAGCCCTAGAGTATCAGCGAAAACAATAACAAGTTAAAAGCTAATAAAATGAAATACTTTAGCAGCCTAAAATGAAATACTTGGCAGCCTAAATTACTACTCGATCATATTGTCCTAAAACAGAACTTGTGGAAGATCTTTCCTAAAATAGTGTACAGCGTAGTTGAACTAATAAACAAAATTACATCCTCATTTACTTCTTCTCTTGCTTCGTCGGAGGTTCCCACCTGATTTTTTCTCTTGTGGCTTTCCATGCATAAAATCAGTCTTTCCATCTGTTGACGGCTGAATCATCTCTTCTGATAACTCTTCACGTTGCTTGCTCAAACTATTCTGAGAACCACTTGCAATGCTAGCGGTTTCAGTAACAATAGGAACTTCTACACAAGTTTCGGTCGAAAGCTCACATCTGCCCTCCAAATTGCCAGCATTCAGCAAATTATTCTTGTTGGTATCGTGGCTATCCTCATTGTCTTGCTCGTGGTTTTGGCTAGTAACACCTCCAGCAGACAAACTGAGAAGTAGAACCAGTATTAGTTGTAAGAATGGATGTTATGAGAGAAATAGTGTGGCATCCTTTCACTATCGGAAGAAGAGAGCAATTTTACATTACCTAGTCTGAGATAGGGAAAAACCATTTACTTCTGGTGTTCCGCCAATTTCAGTAACCTTGTTTTCTGGAGGTCCCTCTGAATCTGTAAAGAGATAGAGGAGAAGAGGACATATACAACATAAACACGCACACTGTCTCAGAAACTCTGCTATACAAATTAATACAACATGAACACGCACACTGTCTCAGAAACTCTGCTATACAAATTAATCAACACCACAATGACTTGCCCACTTGTGGTAAACTGTGACCAACTGATATTTTGCAAGTGCTCAAGAACCTTGACTTTTTAAAATCGTTCTTTGATAAGAGATGGTGCTAAATGTGTTGTGTACACGGATTGATGACAATAGGAAATATGAAACTCTTCAAATCACCTAGTATAAACCCAACTATTTGAGCTACGTGATGGTTTATTTTAGCCCCTCTGCCATGTCATTTGGCTTGTTGTGCTATCCTCAACACTTCTTTGGATTTTTTACAGCCAAACGGCCGATAAAAGCCACTTGTGTGTAGTCTCCAAACGATGCATGATTTAGGGTCCAAATTTCAATTTTAATTAATCTCAAAATAACTGAGAAGTGAAAAAGGAAACAACATAACAGAACCTAACAAGCGCAACCTACAGGCTACACAAAAGGAACTACATTTAGATCACATGTAAGGCTTAGCTGATATTTCCTTTTCGATTCTCTATTCAATAGTTATCAGCATTCAGCAACAAAATAAATTTAACTAAAATTCGAATACAATTAATAAAGACTACATACCAGCATGGAGCTCCTCAGGTTTGGAACTGGTAGGGAGTGGGAGTTTGAGTGTAAAGCTTTCACCATCAATTTGACCAACTTTTGAATCCTTTAAGAAGAAATAAACTTGAAGGTCTAAGACACTAACAAGTGCAAGTTAAAAGCTTTTAGTGCTAAATACTTATTCCAGATCCAGTTTATAGTTCTACATGATTATATATTAATCAACAGCTTATAAAGAGTATAAAAAACTCAACAACTACCTCATTATTTCCTGAAGAAAGATTAGCTGGTTTGGTTGACAGTGCTTCACTTGCCTTGCCATCTTGCCTCGACTCCAAAGCTGACCAAAAATCAATGTTTTTAAATGCATGTTTCTGTTAGTTACACTTGTTTGACATATAAATTAGATCAATATTATTTCAGAAAACATAGCTTGCCAGTGACTAGCTGAACATTCAGACAAGATATAAACCAACCTGCAAGGACAGGATCAGAACTCACTCCAGCATCCATCAACACACCTATTTGGTGAGTTTTCCTAAAAGAATCTGGCTCGATAGCTTTCTTTTCCATACCCTCCTGCCTACTTGTTGCAATAGCAAACAATGATGGATCAATCCTGGAAGATGGAGTGCGAAGCATATCTTCAGTTGCTTTTGCGCGCACTCTCCGTAATTCTTCTTGGATATTCCATGATCCAGATGTAACAGAATTCCGTTTCTGCAACATTTCGATAAACACTAAAAGTCTAAAACAAAGGTTAATAAATAGGATGACCCGAAACAAGTGCAAACAAAGTAAATAAAAGGACAAAAAGAAAAACATCATCCATATGACATATCCCTGCATAACTAATATACATTTTTTTGATCATATAAGGACAGAAAAAAGATTATGAGATTAATAAATTTGTTATAAACAGCAACATTTTTTGTAAACAAATTTATTTTTCAGCTATCTATGTGTCTTGATAAATCGTTGCTGTGATGGCCACAAAACACCCTGAATTTTGGAAGGACAGACTCAATAGACCCTTCAACTTGAGTTTGAAAATACACCGGCACACCTTCAATCTTTTTTCAGATACTTTATTTAATATAGTAATCAAATTGTTGATCAAACTGACCATACGAGAAGTTCAGAAGCAGAAGATACTAGATATACTGACACAGGTAACACATTTATAGTTCCAGCCCCAAAAACAATTCGGATGTTTTCAAACGAAAAAAGAGTTAAAGGTTCAGTTTTCAGCAATCCACGAGGTGACTTGCTTTCCGGATGCAGGAACAGAAGTATAAAGGGGAAATAATCAGGCATGCACCTTTGACGAAGACAAAGAGTCATGGCCAACTGAATATGATGTTCCTTCCTTGATCAACTCCATTCTTGTTGTCAAAGGGGTGCTTAACTCAATTAGCTTCGTGGGAGATGCCCAAGGTGGCCTGTCTCTCATATAGGATCTGGCCACATCAAGAGGAGAACCGCCCGCACTATTGACCTGCATTATTAGCATAATCAAATCATCAGATAACATTATCCTAATACCAAGATTTCTTTGTAAAGTCAAGAACCAATCTGACTCAAAAGGGCGCAAAAGTGACATCTTTGATGTCAAAAATGAAAAATAAAATCTGTTTGGGTATAAAATACGTAACAGAAACATAGAAAGTGAAGGTAAAAAGATAAATAGTCAAAATATTAGTGGTTAACAAAAGATCATCCAGCATGTAGTATGTATCAAATATCACAAAAAGGTTATCACTAACATGTTCGGTCCCAGAGGGGTTGGGATCACACGTCCCTTCATCTGTATTTTCCACTGAACTTGGCCCCATTTTCTTCTCTCGAAACCATTTTTTCGCTTCCAAAACTGCTTCTTTATACATATCACCAACTTCTATAAATGAAAATAAGAAATATATCAAATAATGAGAAGAATTCACCCCAGGACGAATATAAAATTTCTTGTAAGGCAATAACCATTGTCTGTCATTTTCCCAGGATGGGAAGCAATTCTTTTCTCTGTTTCCATCGACCAATCAATAACTCGTGACTTAAGAAGTTCAGTCAACCTATCACATTCTTCCCTGATAAAAGATGAAAATAACAGTAAGCAAAATCAACTACGTCCATAGTACAGCCAATCAGATTATTGTGAACATTTGTGCCCTTAAAACATTAGCAGTTTAGCACATGCCCAATGGATACCACTAGCGAGGTTCAAGTACAGCATAAAGGGTCCTGGTATCTAGTCATTGAGTTCTACCAGCATAAGTTACATCTCAACTCTATAAAACCGATAAACATAACTAACACCATCAAACTAAATGCATGAAAGATAATTATTCATTCTTGAGAAAAAAAAAAGCAATCAAGTTCAAAGCCTGAGCAGCAGAATCTTGGAACGAAGTTCTGTGGAAGTAAAAAAGACACAGAAGAAAGCAAAAGATTCTAAAAGTTTCAAAGTTTGGAGTCCCGTGGATAGATTCAAATAATAACTTCATAATTTAAATAATTTTCAGAAACCTGACCTGGCACAATTATATCTTAACAACTATCACTTCTTATCAGAAAGAGAAATGGAAAAAATAACGAATGTTATAAAAGAAAAAAAAATAATTACGAACTAGAACCACAAAATTTCAAGCCAGGTACAAATACCTCAAAGTTCTTGTGATTACCTTGAGAAAGTCTCCTGCATTATAAGTTGTTCAATTATCCGTTTTGTTTCAATCCTCTGCACACAAATATCAAGGAACCATCAGCGGAAAATGATAGAGGATATCTTTGAGGCATTTCAATCATCAACATTTAAAAGAATGGTAGTACAGATTCTGTTTTCTGGTTATGAAAAGATTTCAAACTCGAGATACAGATCTCAGTATAGATCGTCCATCAAGAACGCACAACATGATACGAGACTCTAAAACAATCTAAATGATGCCAAGTTATTCTACTGAAATTGGGGTTCGGATATGAGTTAACTGACTGCCTGATCAAAGAGCTGGGAAGATCATGTGTTGTTGTGCTTGGATTCTTTTGCCGTGACAAGGTTTGTATTGATAAAAAGATTTAACAAAGGAACAAAAAGACAAAAGGTAAATGCAAACTATAAATTCCATGAAGAGAGGAATCTTTTCGTATCCTCAAGATACCGTGAATCATCCTTCTAACACTTCTTAGACTTAAACTAAACAAACCATGAATGATATCAACCACAGCAAATAATAAAATCTGTCCAATCCCTCTAATATAAAATTAGAGTATTTCCCTTCTGGCAGAACCATTTTTCTTTGTTGCTGTAGACGATGATGCATAACACACATAAATAGAAACATGACACCTAGTCAAAAAATGGGGGATCCACCAATGTTAATCTTAACATTAATATGGTGCAACAGTAGTATTATAAGATAAGAGTGAGGTTACCTCATGCAAGGCCTTATCTCCATCATAAGCATCTTCATCATTGTCAATACCATCTTTTGCCAAACAAAAAAGATAGAGAAGAAAAGAAGTTACAAAAACACGAGTAAGTCAAACAATGTACATGAAAGAGAGTAGGTGAAAGTGGAAATAAAAAATGACCTAATAAACCCACCACCAGTACACATTTATCAAAATTATCACTAAGAGGAACTCTGCAAAAGCAAGTTTAAGGCTTTCATGGTGTAATATGCTTATGACATAAACTCAACGTCATAAAACTACATAATACATCTTATATAAAGTCAAAGCGTATAAAAAATCATTGCCAGCTTTGTTTTATAGAGTGACGAATAATGACGATGTGCAATCTAAAGGATAACCATCCATTGAAGCGCTCACGATAATAATCCCAAATGTATCCATAAACTTCTATCAATGGCTCCTTTTTCCGTGACTTAGGTTGCATCACATCTACTTTACCTAACGGAAAACAAAAAACTGTAGTGAAGAGGATCAAGAATATCGGGAAGTAACATTTCACGTGCATTTGGTAGAAATTAAATCATTAATAGCGCATAATTGAACACAAAAAAATAATTGAAACCAAGAGGCGCGGAAAGGAAATTATAATTTTAAAAAAACCCCAAACAGAAGTGAATGCGTACCAGCACCTGAGTCCTCGTCTTCATCTTCTTCTGAAGATGAAGACTCGGAGTATAAAACACTCGCAAGTATTTTTCCAGCGCCAGAAGCTATGGCGCGGGCGGATGGTAAAACTCTGCCAGAAAACCAATTAGGGCTTTTACCAGGCGGAGGCTGCGAGGGCGGGCGGTCATACGGGGTGGTAGCGAGACGCTGCTTCCTCCTATAAGCGACAATTTTTCCGCCGGCACCGGATCGAGAATCTGCCATTTGGAGGAAAATGGGAATTTTTGAAATGGAAAGATCGGAATTCGTTTGTTTCAGGACATTACGGGGTTAGTTAACTTATGCTTTTGTACGAATTTTTATTTTCCAATTTTCCCATTTTTGTTTATTCGTATTCATATTTATTTTCACATTTATTTATATTATTTTTGGACAATGCTTTGTATATTTACTGCTTCAGAGTTGTATTTGTTATTATGATTATAAAATCAGGATCCATTTTTTTAATAAAAATTGTGATTCTTTGATTTTCCTTTGCAAATTAATAATCCGAAGATTACAAAAGAAAATAACACCATTTGTTATGTTGTAACAAATCTAACCTAATTTTAAAAAAAACTAGCTCACTCACTCACTCACTCACGTAGAGGCCAAAATTAAACTATCGTGTTTGTTTAATATAATATTTCCTTTTTAAGTTTGTAAATTATAGCATAGAGTTATTTTAAAGCTTAGTTTTCAATTGTTGGAGTTGATACTTTACTTGGTTACTTGGTTAAGAAACATATAAAAGTGTCCAATCATAGAAATTTGCATATAATATTTTCTAAAAATACATATTTTACAATAATCTACACTATATTTTATTCAAAATGATAATATTGTTATCAAACTGATAACAATATACAAGATTAACATCATTATAGGTATCGATATAATTGAAAACACGTTTTTGAGAAAGATACCAAAACAGACGCTCACATTTTTATTTTTGAGATTTTCAATTTTTTTTTTCATAAATAGATAAAACACTTGCCTGATTTTTTTTACAAAAAATTTCTAGAAGTCAAAATAAAAATAAAGCCAAAAGAAAGACAATAATTTGAATATTGCATGCATTTGCACAAGGCAGCCAGTAGGCAGTATCACCAAAACGACTAAAATTCCAGTATGACAGTATATTCACAAAAGTAACAAACTCAAGAAAATCCAAGCTCTGTACAGATAAATAGCCATTCACAAAGATGAAAATGATTGTGATGGGGCTGCTGAACCTTTACAAATCGGGCACCAGTTCTTGAGACTTAACCACTGGGTGATACACGTTATGTGATAACCGTGGTCACATTCAATCAACGTCCCAACGTTGTCCCCGAGTTCAAACTCCTCCTGCAAAATATGGCGGAGTCATGCAATACATGAAATGAAGAATCTACTTTGTTTCGTATATATATATATATATATATAAAATACCTGACAAATACTGCATTTGATGTCACCTCCATCCTCGCTTGATCCCGTATCTCGAATTTCCAATGGGGTATTCTGGTAAATGCTTCTCCTGATGCATTTCGACAATGTCTCTTCCGAGAGGGCCGTGCTTACCGTACCCATCCTCTCCTCTAAAGCTAACAATTCCTGTCAAATGCGCAGCATACTCAATGTCATAAAACTCAAGCAAATACCAGCGAACAAATAATAACCACCTCCAAGAATCTGAATAAACACCCCCTCCCCCATGGTAGCAGGATGTATTTAAGAGCTGAAATAGGAGTAAAGTCCCTCCATAGCACCAGGTAACCATACATGAAGAGGAAATTGTGCAGTCAACAAAATATTTGACCAATACAGGAATTGAGAGAAGATCCAAACAAAATTAGCAAAGACCACGCTGGAAAAAATGAATATTATAAATGGTTATCATTAGTCAAAGTATGACAAACAAGTAAAAGCAAAACCAACCTCGTACGACATATCATCAATATCCATCCTCATGTCTCGATGTTGGTCGTGGAGGTTAAGGCCGGTGAGGAAAAACCTGGCCTCCAGAGCTAGTACTTGCTGGGAACATAGAATAAGATCATAAATTTTGATTTCAAGATATAAGAATGGTAAACAAACATCAGTTACCTCATGCGTCAGCACTGCACGTTCGATCCTCTCAAGAGCTAATAATACCTGTGAAGTGAGATTACGACGGATATAATGGAGAGACACAATTAGTGCAGAAAAACCAAACTAAAAAAATTGTTACAATCCAATAACAAGAACACTACCTCAGCGATTCCATCAAGGTTATCTCGAGGTAATGCACGACGATTCCTTGAATGGTTAAAACCAAGATCCTCCGAACTGAAATACATCAAAGTCGAGGAGTTATCACCATTACTGCTCGAATCACTAGAAAGGGAGCTATTAGGTGTTTCTGTATCAGAAGGTTCTCCAATGGATGAAAAGTTTTGTCTATTTTCTCGGTCTGTAGGCCTCATTCTTTTGTTTATATTTCCTGAATTTCGAGCCCGAGCAGAACTGGTAGCACTGCTATCCCCTCCAACTATGCAACTATTTCTTCTTGAATTGGAGATTGAGGTACGCCTAGTCGAAGGTGATACATGCCTATGAGAAGATGATAGGGCTGTGGTTTTTCTCCCACTACGAGATGAGCTGGTGTCCTTTTCATGGCTTCTCTTTTTCATTGCATTCTCTGCGATAGACTTGGACACTGATGAACAACTAGGTGGTATAACATCAGGTTTTGAGCCAGATTTTAGGCTCCTTGGACTATGCCTACTCAAAGTGCTATTCTTAGATGGCCCAGTGCCAATGCTTTTAGAAGCCAAAAAATCGGAAGAAGACGGCAGGATGCTGGGTTTACGAGGCCTAATATTTGAAGATACATTTGAACTCCTACTTTCCGTTATAGTAATCTTTTCAGAGTTGTTAATCCCTAATTTGGATTGATAAGTTGGACTTCTACCTAGTGAATCACCTGACACGCTACTTTCTGATTGAGAAAACAACTTTCTCCTTGAATCTAAATTAAACTTCTTTTCACTCATCTTCGCAGAATTTCTCTTAGAAGAAGTTCCAATTATTCCATTCCCACGCAAAGAACAAAAAGAAGGTCTAGGACATTTGGATCTATCTATGGTTCCGAAATTTGTAGTCTGACTGTACTTAATTCTCCCGTTGCATCCTATTCGATTACAAAATCGAACGTCTTCATCCCTCGCAGAAGCTGCATCTTTAAAAGCAACAGTAAGAACTTTTCTCTGAGTGATCGGCCCACCTGCACTTCTTTTACCAGCACGTGAATCCATTAATCCTTAAATTGAGCTTCTACCCTGTTTCACCAAGAGCAGACTTTTAGCTTCAAATAAAACATGGATAACAACAATTTTGGTTGAACAACAATGGAATGCCAAAGAAATTGCCGAAAGATCATAAGCATTTTACAACAAAAGTGACTTGCCAACAGTGAACAACATACAAGTCTATGTATCATAGTAAAACTAATAAAGCTCGACCGTGGAAGAAGAAAGTTATTCATTGAATAGTAAGTAAAATAGAGAGCATATGCACATTTTAAATAATAAAGTAGTAAAACATCCATAAACATATGAAGAGCCCATAAAAACAACCTAGGATTGAGTACACAAGATATAACTGTAGCACTTAAGCAGTACGTGTGAAGAACTCTAAAACATAACAACATAGGCATGTTCAGAGTCAACAACAGATTAATGCCAGGAAGGGATTTCACAATAAAAACCCCATTTTTTCACGTGGAAACACTCCAAACTCAAAGCATACGATAAAAAAGCTCAAAAAATTCAACAGGGGAGTCTATGGGAAAAAAAAATATTACAAGAGTACAAATAAAAGCACGAACAGTAAAATGGTGAATCCTTTGAATATTTCAATTCCTTCTTATATACATGTATGTGTGAAACTTAGCAATGGTTTTTTATTAATATTATATTGTGTTCAATTGCTTCACTCGTAAAGAAAAAATTATCAAAATCAAGTGACCACAAAATTGAAGCAAAGAGTATTCTGGGGAGCTGAATAAGAGACAACCATCCTATATCTTTCGATAAACATATCAAACAACATAACAACAAAAAATTTCTGTAAAAGATCATAATCATCCATGATTAAATAAAACAATAACCAAAATAAAATCCCTTTCAAAGAAACGCACCAACTCCAACAACAACAGAACCATCCTTAAAAATTCAACAGAAACAAGCTTTGGGTATCAACTCCAAAACAATCTGGAGATTTAAAAAAAATAAGACGAACAGACCGCAAAAGGGAAACAGAAGCAGGAAAACCCACGTACGAACTAAGAACAGGACGGAGACCAGAAAAAATTGAAGAAACCGTTGAAAAATATATCGATTCTTCTTCGTAAATTCAATTCATAGAAACTTGATATCTTACAAAAACCAATCAAGAAACAAAGTAACGCAAACTAACCATATCATAACCCATAAAATTTTCGTTAAAACTAATCAAGGAACACAACAGTGAATTAAGAAACGATGAAAAACTCCAACGGATTGATTACAACGAAAGCAAAAGCTAACGAATGATTCCCGTTATTTCACCTTTCTTCCTCCTTTTTCCATTCGTTATTCTTTTCCTTTCTCGTCCCACCAAAAGAGAAGGAAAAAAAAAATTCCAATCACGATGCGATACGACAAGGGCAGAAGGTCCTGCCCTTATAGTGGAAGGTGAGAGAGAGAGGCGGGCGGGCGTGCGTGCGTGCGTGCTGTGCTGTGCTGAAATAAGATGTATATAATTAATTAAGTAGAAAATAAAGATCTTCAAAAATGTGATTCAAATCATAATTCATAAATACATGTGTACTTTTTTTTTTTTGAAATGATAAATACATGTGTACTTGTGGAACTAAAAAAATTCGTAAACATGTAACCCATGTTTTCAATACCTTAAATAAAATTTTCTAAATAAAAACTGCCAAAAATTCATAATATTTTTTTTATCTTGTAAAATAATATTGACCGCAAATTATTTTTATGAGTTTTTTTTTCACCAAACTGTCTTGCGAAATATCAAAATGTATATTTCTCAATCAACAATTATAGATCCGATAAATAAACTTTCATCAATTTTTTTCATAAGCAGATCGAGCTGGATGATAAGGAAACATCGCTTGACAACATTCGAACTAATCTAGCTGACCAGAAATATGACTTATAGCAAATTAAGTTTTCTTTCTAACTGTTTTGTCTGATTTTAATATATATATTTTAAAAGATATTTAGAATTATATATTCCATACAAACAGTTTATTTTTTATTTTTCGAATAATTAGTATAGTTGTGATTTTATACATAAAAAATATTTTTTCAAATATTTAATGTAATTATGATTTATTACCTCTAAAATAACATACATAAATAAATCGGAAAAGTTATTTATCCAATCTATAATAGTTGATTGAGAAAAATATGAAAAAAATGCTTAAAATCATTAATATATACATAAAATAAAGTTCACGAATGTATATAATATAAAGACAATTTTTTGTGTCCCTCTTAACCCACTCAACTAGGGTTTTTTTTAAAAATAATTTAATTTTAAAAATTTATTTCAAAAATAATGTAAAAAAAAAAAACATTTCCAAAACTACTGCAATCCGCGTTTACGGAGCGCGGACGCTGGTAAGCACGGACGCTGGTCCACGTAAGCGACGGAATATTTTAGCGACGGAATATATATAAAAACCGTCGCTAATTAGCGACGGTTTAGTAAACCGTAGCGACGGTTTAATAAACCGTCGCTGTAAACCGTCGCTAATACGAAATACCACAACAGCATGCATATGTACGCCGCGGATAATATTGAACTTTCAACTGCTTGCAATTTTGCAGCGTGCAATATGCGCAACGAAAAGCCATTTTTGTTGTAGTGAAGACAGAGAAATAAACAAACAAGAAATTCATCAAGACTGGGATATCTCAATTGAATGTTGTTTATTTTCCTCAACATCATTCTGTGGTCGAATGTCATGTACAAGATGCTGCGAACCAACATTAAGCAAATTTGTAAAACTGTGTATGTTCGACCAAGACACTCTCTTAAAATCCTGCTGACCAAACAAACCAAAGTCAGCCACCCCTGAATCACTGAAAAAACTAGGTTAAATAGTAGAGGTTACTGAAAAAACTTATTTTTTGATGAGCTTATTGTCTGTTTTTTTTCTCTATCTTCACTACAATAAAAATGACTTTTCGCAGCGCGCAAATTCTTTTTCCGCAGCGTATATTGCACGCTGCAAAGTTGCAAGCCGTTGAAAGTTCAAAATTATCCGCGACGTACATGTGCACGCTGTTGATACAATTATGCGTGGCGTGTGAGGAGGTAGGCATTTCGGCATTTAGTGACGGTTCAAAAACCGTCGCTAATTAGCGACGGTTTAAAAACCGTCGCTGATTCCAATAAAGCGACAGTTAAAAAACCGTCGCGGATTCCATTTTAGCAACGGTTTATAGCGACGGTTTTTATATATATTCCGTCGCTACAATATTCCGTCGCTTACGTGGACCAACGTCCGTGCTTACGAAGCGCGGACGCTACTCCACGTGAGCAGCGTCTGCGCTCCATAAGCGCGGATTGCAGTAGTTTTGGAAATGTGTTTTTTTTTTTTTTACATTATTTTTGAAATAAATTTTTAAAATTAATTTATTTTTTAAAAAAACCCAATCAACTACTGTAAACAATATAGATAACTAGTTCAATCCTTGTAACAATTATACCCAAAATCATTGAATTATTTGGATATCTCTCGTATTTTCTAAGGCAGTACCTCTATATTTCGAGGTTCCAATTATTAATATTTCTTAACATTACAAAAAATTGTATAACACAATAACATTTGTATGTGGTAAAAATATTATTTGTTGTTCATTACAAGTAAGGGCGGACGAGTCGAGTGGCATGGCCACCCAACTAAATCCGCTCAGTAAACTCCAAATCCCCCCCGTTATGTTATATTATTATATGTTATATTATATTATATATCAAGAGGTACGAATTTTATTAAATATAACCTAAAACTACCGTCCGGCCTGTTGGTGGATTTCAGCCGTGGGATCTGGTTTCCAGGTTCTGTTATTCGGAATGCCCGAGATTAAGGGCCCACTGGGCCTCCTCCACTTCCGTGTCGGCTTTGCAACCTTATTTTTCCGATGATGAAAGAAGTGATATTTACTTGAAACTAAGAAAATACAAACAACTTATTGTTCTATAAAATCCAAAACAGACCTTAATCGTTTGTTCACGATTTGCTTATCTTTTGTGGACTAGCAACCCCACCACTAACCTCAAAGTGCAACACTTGGCTTCCTCATACTCCATTAACTCACATAATATTTGTCTTTAATATTCACGTCATGACAATTACTAACACCGTCATATTAGAGTTAGTTTATCATTCACGAGAATTATTTATATGTGTATCTCTAAATCATTGAATCGTACGAGTCTCTCGTATTTTAATTAAAGTTTATATATGAATCGATATATATATATCGATTATCCAAAAGTTAAATATAAAAATTCAGCTTTTTGAGTAAAATGACAATTACAAGTGCAACTTCAAAACCAGATTTCCATGAGTTTGATTTATATATACCCTAAGGCCTAATTTGAAATGCCCAAATGAACTTCCTCTTGTTTCTTTTTTTAAATCATATTCTAAGAGGTTGGAGGACTCAAACCCGAGTCATTACAAGAGAGAAACAAGGTGAGATCATTAGAGCTAAAACTCGGTCTCAATGAACTTCCTCTTTTACATGGTCTATAGTTTTATTTATGTATGGCGTCACTCTCTTGCTTCATTTTGGGTCATATATTTAGATAGCGTTCTTTAAATTGCACTTGAGTGGGTTATTGGATTATAAATTCAGAAATATGCATTATTGGGTTTCATGGGCTTGCTAAAATGAAATATAATAATTGACCCTTCTTAATTTTCTATTTATATTATGAATCAAAGCATAGTTTCAATTGAAGTTGTCGAAATGTAAATCATAAAAAATTTCAATATATTTGCTAACTCTATTTGTATCGTGACTTATTTTTTCGATTCCATTAGGTCACAAGTAATAAGTTCGATGTAATAGTTATTCCAATATGTGCTCATGCTCAATATTGAGCAATTGCGTAGCATAAATTGCTAAGCCTAATATCTAATTCCATTTGTGCAATAACATCTCTTGTGGTTTACACGGTTTTATTGTGTGTACAATTTTGGGATTGGTATTATTTTTATTCTTTTTTACAACGACAAAATATGTTGTTATTATTTGGTACATATCGAGATTACTTAAATTTTATATACTTTATGATGATAGAATCCACAATCGCTATTTTTCGATACTCACTGGATAAATTAAATGATTAATGCAGTAACTTATAAATCATGGTAGTCAGGTAAATCACATTTGACAACTCTTGTGTGATAGGTTTGTTTAAGAAAGTAATGTTAAAAGTAATCCAACGCTTACCTTTTTTAACAACTTGAACCCCCATAAAAACTGGTTGATTACATTTTTCTCCATGATATTGTGAAAATAGATACTTAAGGAAACAAAAACTCTCGATTCAAATTTTATAAAGCGAAATAAAAAAAATAAATCAATTTTAAGTTTTGAACGACTATCGACTTTAATTGTGTTTTAGTTATCAAGATATGCTATTTTATGACATCTTTTTTGTTCTGTTTTTGTGATGGGGGCATTTCTACATTTGAGAGGGTCTTCTTGTTCCTCATTCGCTTGAACCACGACTTGTTCGGTTTATCACTAGAAGAAGATGTTTATTTTCGAAAAAAAATATTAAATTTAAAAGTACCATATAAAATAATTTTGAATTATTATTTTAAAGTACCAACACGCGTACGTTGTCTTCCATAGAAACGTCAACGCGCATTAAATTGCCAGAATCTTCAACACGGAATTTCCGTCTCAGAATTCGAAAGAAATGAACCAGTAGCTTCGTCGTCTCCACAAAGAATATCGCTAATTCCAGAAGCAGCGCTCTCTTTTATACAAACCCAATAACCCATCAAAATTCTCATCACAAATCCACTATTCCGTTGAATCAACTTCATCATCCATTCGACTCACAAACCCAATTCTTGTTTTTCCTTTTTTTTTTTTGGTGGGAAGAAAGGTTCAGAAATATTCGATCGAGCGATTTATTGAAGGGGAAAACATGTGCTTTGTTTTTGTTTGCGACGAGGACGAGAGGGTGGTAGGCAGGCAGGCAGCGCCGGGTGCTTGCCCGTACTGCGGCGGCATGGTGCAAGCTATGGACGTGCAGAGCCAGTGGCGGTTGTGCTTCGTGCCGCTTTATTTCAAGACCAAGCGTAGATTCTACTGCTCCATCTGCTCTAGGCGATTGGTTAACCTGTAAGGGTAACCACCCCTATGAATAACAGTACTCGTTGGTAATAACTTGTGTGTATAAATAATACTCGAATATCGATACTTGTTTTACATATTGAGTCGATCAGAAATTGATGTATTTTCCGAAGACTGGGTTGATGATGATGTTAATGTTGTCGGCTTTCTTTTTTGGTGTATTGTATGTGTCCAACGTTTCTGGTCATACATACTTGTGTGAGTAGGAGTAGTAAAATGAATTTTGATCTATAAAAACATCACATACCTGATAATACAATCATAGTATGACGTGATTTCTGGTTTATTTTCTCTTACATCCGGGCACCGTGGTAGTGATGAACGCTTTTCTTTAATTGTATTCTTGATTGAATCATAAGAACAAGATACAGAGTTACAGACAAAAGCTTATACCATCTCCGATAGTTTGCATCTAAGAACAACATTGCCATCGATTGTTGTTAAAGCAACATAAATGGCACTTGAACGGGTGTCATTTACATAGTTTAAGCTTCTTGAAAATTGAGGAAACAAAGGATTTAGGGCAGGGTTTTGTTGCAAGACAAGTGGGAATGTTCTCAGGCTGCTCCAGCCATAGCTTATGAGCGACACCACCGGCTTCTAGCTTCTCCGATAAATTTCGAATTTGTGCTTCGCCCTTCACCTCAAGAGTTACATTCATCACAAGTGCTAGTTATCTATCTCTAAAATTTATCATGAAAAGCTTGCAATAGCTTAATTTCACTTTGTTTGGCGGAGGGAGACACTAAGCTGGGACATCTATGTTTGCTCCCTTGCACCATCTTTCATACTTGTTAGACTGGCAGGGATGTGTGTTTAATTCCAGACTTCGGTCTCAAATGACCAATACCACAGATTTGCTTGGTTAGAACACAGAAAAACACTTTACCTAGAAATAAGAAAATCTACTTTACTAAGCAGTTCTTTCAACGCTAAACACAAAGTAGAAGCAAATTTCCATATGCAGTAATTGTCGATATTCGGATCGTCGTTATCTTATCATCTATATAATTTTATAAATGGAGAGGCTTCTATATTAACAAATTTTAATATTCTAGTACTCGTATATTTTGTCGACAAAAATATAAATGATAAAATTATTTAAATTTATTCTTTAAGATAACAAATATAACAAAATTTATTTCTAAATTTTTTTATTCCCCTTTCATTCCAATTTTATCCATTAATTACAATTTTAATTTCCCATATTCCTCATGTATTTATTTTGATAAATCTTAGTGATTTAAATCATATGATAAATATAATAAGCGTTTACGTGTAACATACTAATAAGTAATTAAGACATTGACATTGGTGTTCAAATACAATGTAATGTTAAAACCAATGAACGGTCACTTACATTGCCACATTAGCTGGTCTAGGGGTACGTGCAATCGAGTCTACTCACTCGAGCTCGACTCGAAATAAAATTTGAAATACTCTAACTTGCGTTAGACTCGATTCAAGTATTAATTTTCGATCTTGACTCGATAATATATTGAATTATTCGAGCTCGAGTCATTTCAATTTTTTTAAATTTTAAATAAATAAATATNACGTCCGTGCTTACGAAGCGCGGACGCTACTCCACGTGAGCAGCGTCCGCGCTCCATAACCGCGGATTGCAGTAGTTTTGGAAATGTGTTTTTTTTTTTACATTATTTTTGAAATAAATTTTTAAAATTAAATTATTTTTAAAAAAACCCGAGAAATTGGTTGTCACATTATAACTAAAAGAAAATATTTTTAAATTTTAAACTATGACGTTTTCCGGATAATATAAATATATTAATTTTTTGATATTATATATTGTTGTTTAATTTTTGTCATTCTTTAGATAATAATAAATAAATAAATTGAATGGTGACAATAATTTGGGAAAATTGACAAATTCTATGTCAGCAAATTCCCCAAATCTCTTCATATTTTGTGATCCTTCTTTATCCCATCCTTAGTTCCAAATTTATCCGTTTTCATCACATGAAAATGGTCATGTGAGGGACCACTTTAGTTTCTTTGGCACACTCAGTGTGTGTCAACTATGTGAAAAAAATCTTTAATATTTTGTGGAATCAATCTCTCACTTTTCTCTTTTTTTTTTTCAAAAAATATAAATATAAAAAATAATTGGAAAAGGTGCTTTTTATTTTAAAACGATTAAAACATCCAAAAAAACCTATCGGTAGTAGAAGCACACAACAACACTAAAATAATGTTTGTAAATGCTTTTAAAAAGTGATTATTGATTTTTCTTTTACAAAGTTTTGCAAATTTGTAAAAGATGTGACCAAAATGCTTAAATGTAAAATAAGAAGAGAACATGTAAAGAACACTGAACGACAACAATCTCGTATACGTAAAGACAAAGTATTAAACGAAATAATTATACTATTGAAAATATAAAATCGTGTACATAAGAATAAGAAGAAAATAGTAAATTAAATTGAGTCTTATAACACGTATAGTTTCTTTAAAACATATTTGTTCCCTCCGTATGTGTTTCGAGGATTAAGACGAACGACTGTTTTCTAGAATACAACGAGAAGGCTTGTAGCGATGTTGCACAAATCGTCACACTGGCGAACAAAATTAGTACATGAACTTTATCAGAAGATCACGCAGAATTAGAAGCAGCTAGCTTGCACAAGCAAGGTGTATGCAGGAGGAAGAAAGTAGGAACGAGGGACGTTTATGATGTGTTTTCGAGCTTGGCACAACCTTTATTTATATAGGCTGATTGCATCCATACGAAAGGCCAAATGTTGTCATCAATAGGCAGGCATTTGAAGCACGAACAACCAGCCAGATAAAGCGCAAACAATTAGACATGTGGAAGGTCTCTTCCTGAATAAAGGAAAAGAGGAAAAGATAGCATATCATAGCTAGAAGATTTTTACCTTGATTAGTCCGACATTCACGTTTTTTTGATTACTAAACACAAACACACACACGCTCTAGTTTTGTTATCATAAACATAACAACCTTACCACTTCAATAAATCAATATTGAATGAAAAAAAAATTATAATAAAATTTTTTAAAAAATCGAACATAAAGTTTGATGGAAAAATTAATCCAACGTACTTAAAATTACACTTTTTTAGCATGAAAATTACACTTCATATATATATATATATATAATATATAAATTTTATTCCCGTGATATTTATTCTCCATAATACTTTTAGTTTTTTGTGAGAATAAGTAAAAATTTCAAATACAAAATTTGATGTAAAAAAAGCATAATTTCAACATAATTTGAAAAAATTATTGTGCGTCGAATTATATTTTTTCGTTTACACCCCCACGTGCTTAGTATATTGCTATTATTTAAAAATGTGCACTAATTGGGCTTGAGTAACCCGATTATGGCCCAAATTTACGAGTCCAAATCGTTGTCATGTCTGTTTGTGGGCCAAGTTATGAGTTCAACGGTCCAATGGAGGAATATGAGCACCTCTCTTAACTCCACAATTTATCGTTTAATTTTTTGAATTTAGAGGTGGGAATCGGGTCGGATCGGGTACTCGATACTCGAAATGACGGAAAAGAAAAAACGATCCCTAGGCCTATTAATGTCACCCTGACATGTTTTTGCCATCGGTTGAATGATAATTATGTTTTGGAGATTAGTAACGGAGTCATGATTTGAAATCTATCTGGACTAAAGTCATAATCGACAACCTTTTTCTCGCTAGGAACTGACAGCAACGAGAAATCAGGGAGAAATTAAGTAGAGGCCAACAGGTTTGGGGATTGGGTCTGATTTATTGTATGTTCAGGCTCACACATGTTTTCAAGTAGGTTCATTTTTTTTTTTTTTTTATGTATAAGTTTTAGGTTGTCCGAGCTAAGACACAAAAAAATACATAAAAATATTTTTTTAAAAAATTGGGCCACCCGACACGTAGCTCCGCCCTTGGTTTAGTTACTATTTATATAAAACTACTGATAATTATATCTTAAACATTTGTTATTATTTAATTATATATAGATTCTAATTATTTTTTTCTGATAATATTTAAATACTTTCAAACCCGATGTACAAAATATAATGTCAAGAAACCAGCCAAGTGCATGCATGTGTCCTCCTCACTTACCAATTTACAAACCTTCACTCCTCTATATAAANCCAAGCGTAGATTCTACTGCTCCATCTGCTCTAGGCGATTGGTTAACCTGTAAGGGTAACCACCCCTATGAATAACAGTACTCGTTGGTAATAACTTGTGTGTATAAATAATACTCGAATATCGATACTTGTTTTACATATTGAGTCGATCAGAAATTGATGTATTTTCCGAAGACTGGGTTGATGATGATGTTAATGTTGTCGGCTTTCTTTTTTGGTGTATTGTATGTGTCCAACGTTTCTGGTCATACATACTTGTGTGAGTAGGAGTAGTAAAATGAATTTTGATCTATAAAAACATCACATACCTGATAATACAATCATAGTATGACGTGATTTCTGGTTTATTTTCTCTTACATCCGGGCACCGTGGTAGTGATGAACGCTTTTCTTTAATTGTATTCTTGATTGAATCATAAGAACAAGATACAGAGTTACAGACAAAAGCTTATACCATCTCCGATAGTTTGCATCTAAGAACAACATTGCCATCGATTGTTGTTAAAGCAACATAAATGGCACTTGAACGGGTGTCATTTACATAGTTTAAGCTTCTTGAAAATTGAGGAAACAAAGGATTTAGGGCAGGGTTTTGTTGCAAGACAAGTGGGAATGTTCTCAGGCTGCTCCAGCCATAGCTTATGAGCGACACCACCGGCTTCTAGCTTCTCCGATAAATTTCGAATTTGTGCTTCGCCCTTCACCTCAAGAGTTACATTCATCACAAGTGCTAGTTATCTATCTCTAAAATTTATCATGAAAAGCTTGCAATAGCTTAATTTCACTTTGTTTGGCGGAGGGAGACACTAAGCTGGGACATCTATGTTTGCTCCCTTGCACCATCTTTCATACTTGTTAGACTGGCAGGGATGTGTGTTTAATTCCAGACTTCGGTCTCAAATGACCAATACCACAGATTTGCTTGGTTAGAACACAGAAAAACACTTTACCTAGAAATAAGAAAATCTACTTTACTAAGCAGTTCTTTCAACGCTAAACACAAAGTAGAAGCAAATTTCCATATGCAGTAATTGTCGATATTCGGATCGTCGTTATCTTATCATCTATATAATTTTATAAATGGAGAGGCTTCTATATTAACAAATTTTAATATTCTAGTACTCGTATATTTTGTCGACAAAAATATAAATGATAAAATTATTTAAATTTATTCTTTAAGATAACAAATATAACAAAATTTATTTCTAAATTTTTTTATTCCCCTTTCATTCCAATTTTATCCATTAATTACAATTTTAATTTCCCATATTCCTCATGTATTTATTTTGATAAATCTTAGTGATTTAAATCATATGATAAATATAATAAGCGTTTACGTGTAACATACTAATAAGTAATTAAGACATTGACATTGGTGTTCAAATACAATGTAATGTTAAAACCAATGAACGGTCACTTACATTGCCACATTAGCTGGTCTAGGGGTACGTGCAATCGAGTCTACTCACTCGAGCTCGACTCGAAATAAAATTTGAAATACTCTAACTTGCGTTAGACTCGATTCAAGTATTAATTTTCGATCTTGACTCGATAATATATTGAATTATTCGAGCTCGAGTCATTTCAATTTTTTTAAATTTTAAATAAATAAATATTTATATATATATATATATAGTCGAATAGCTCACAAACTACTCGATTAGACTCAATAACTATTTGCGTTCGACTTAATTACAAACTCGAATTATTCAAACTCTACTCGAGCTATGTTGCAGCCCTAAGCTAGACATTCACGAAACTTCAAATTTTGTTTGTTTTTCAAATTCTTTCAGTTTTTTCAAATTCTTTCGGGGCGCGTGCTTCAATGCGTCTTGAATGGGCGTGAGGTAGGTGGATTTCATTTAAATTTCCTTTTATTTTTTTTTAAAAAACAATGTACCAACAATTTAATAATAAAAATTATTAAAATAATAATAAAATTTTAATTTTAAATTTTGTGCCAACGATTTAATAAATTGTTGTTTTTTTTATTGTATTTATAGTTTGATTTTTTTGTTTCATAACAAATTTAAAAGAAAATTTTAATTTTTAATAAAGTTTTATTTTTAAATAAATTATAATCGTAAAATAAAAAAATCATTTTAAATAACAAATAAAAATATATTATTAAATTAATAATCATTTAAATTATGTAAATAAAATTTTATTTATTTATTTAACGTAAATAAAATTAAAAATAAATGAGTGAACAGTAAGAATCATATATAAATGGAAATGAATGGAAGTGTTAATATAAGTGTACGGATATAGACCTCATATTTTTTGAAGAAGAAGTGTGTTATAACAGTCACCAAGACGCTCTTATAGGACATAGTACACTGATTTTTTTGGGAGATTATCATAGATAGACGAGTGAAAAAATGTATGTAATATGTATATTCATTTGCAAAAGAGAGAAGACTTCCATGGACGATATTGCTATGTTGTAGGACCGTCGTTCTTATCCGTCCTACGCCCGAGAAGTTAGAGCATTAGTTATAACAAGAATGGCGCAAAAAAACGAAATAATTTTTTTTATGTGCATATGTTTATGTATTTATCAAGAGAAATGTTACCCTGAGGAAGTCTTTTAGAAATTTTAGAGATGAATTTAAGGAGGAAATCACCTGCCTGATCAAACGAGCAGGAAATAGGACAATCATATACCATTACTCAATACGTGCTATGGTATATCCAGTTCATTTATGCTTCTTATAGTCTTCCTTCTACAAAGTTTGCAAATTGGAAAGTATTTCGATTTTCCAGTGCAGATATTCAACTGTTCCCTCCTACAAAACAAGAAACTGTTTAATTGTTACATGGAAACAATCACGTCATTAAAAGATCGACTTCGGTTTTATTTAATTTTTTTGGGCACGTGAGGGGCAGGGATTTGGGAAAATTTAAGAACATGCAGAGATCTGAACGTACTAAAGTCTAACAATGACGAAATTTCGTACCCAATCGCTAAGAAAATCCGTATCAAAATCCACCAAATTTTCTTCAGCAAAAGATAAAAAGATCCCAATGAGAAAAGTTGCAAAAGATTTTAACAAGCATCCAATGAAAGAGTTGCAAACCTATAGACATCCCAATGAAAATATGACAAAACCGATATATCATTGCTCATTACGTGCTCTGGGCTATCCAATTCATTTATGCTTGTTAGTCTTCCTCCTACCAAGTTCACAAAGAATTTCGATTTTCCATTGCAGAGGTTCACAGCTTCCCTCCTACAAAAAATGAAATGTTTAGTTGTTACATGAAAAAATCACGCCGTTTAAAAACATAAGTTTTTTGAACCAGACTAGGAACCAAAATTGCGTTTTATTCCTTTTTTTTGGGCACATGAGGGGCAGAGGTTTGAGAAAATTTAAGTGCATGCAGAGATCTGATTTAGACGTCAAAAATAGAAGTAATAAGAAGATCCAAGGAAATCTTGGACATACTAAAGTTGAAGATTGAAGAAATTTGAATCCAATTACTAAGAAAATCCATATCAAAATCAATCAACTTTTTCAGCAAAAGATAAAAAGATGCCAATGAGAAGAGTTGCAAAATATTAGTTGCAAACCTATAGACACCACCATCGATCTTAATGACCAGCAACCAAGAAAATTGCACATCCATCGAAACAACAACTTTGAATCATAAAAAATAATAACTTCTTGACAGAATTTTCTCTTAAAAAACTGAAGCAAACCACCACTACATTATGATAACTCGAATAGTGCAGGTAAGCAAGGCCGGAGAGGCTGGTATTTATTGCATGATTCACATGACAGATTGTTAATTCTTCGCATGCGATCAATAGATTTATGACACGTAGCTTAGTGACACGTCGTTTGTAGACGATGCATGTTACAAACTTAGAACCAATGGCATGGCATGGCATGCACTGCCCTCTTTTTACATATAAAGCATAGATGGCCAAAACCATCTATTTGGTACATAGTGTAGGTAACTTGTAAGGCCATTCATCATGTAAAGAAAACAAATTGATGCGAAAATGCTTTTGAGTCCACCAACAACTAGTAACCACCAGACCTTGATATTTCTTTTCCTACAATTCAACAAATGTGTGGAAGCATGAAATCAGCGCAAAGTTTAATCAGTATCGCCTTTACTGACCAACCTAGTTCTCCACCTGATTAATAGTAAAAGCAAAACCAAACTGGAAAACAACTACTATGGCCCATCTCGGACTACTGCTCTATAAATCTCGTAAACTGTTATGGTGCTAATTTGAAAATTGTAACATGATCAACATCTCTATCTAATCATACCACGCAGAGCACAGAGCCCCAGCTCGACCCCACTGACTCCTTATGTCCACCGGTGCAAAGCCAATTTCTCGTAGATTTACAGATCCTTTTAATCCAAATGTTAATAAAAATGAGTTTCCAAGCATGAACTTAGCATCTTGCCCCAGGAAGTTGAATTAGACAATCTCACATTAATGTAAGTAGCATTTTTATCAATAAAAAAAGTTCAAATTCAAGGAATGAATCCAGCTCTCCCAAACATCAATCAAATTATTGAGAAATTACAGAGTCCATTCAGAACTCCAAGCGTAAAATTAAACTCTAAAGAGCACGAAACTAAAATAAATGAACGAATGATTATTATTCTCACAAATCAATTAATGAGCTCGTAGTCCCATGCCTCTATTAAATTAAATCATGTCTCTTGAATTATTTTCGATCATGTGGTACAAATTAGTCATGCATAAATATGAATGAACATGATACATATTGTCTTATTTTTGCACATGTATAAATAATCTATTTCAATTTATTAAGTTTTTCAAAATCAAAATCAAAACAAATCAAACCGAAAGGTACGTTTCAATTTCGATTTCAACTTCCTTTGTCTTCGTTTTTATTCTAATCAAATGCTTCAAAATGCAATCCACGTCACATAGTCGAAGTATCAATTGTCAAGATGATAATAACATAATATTTAGTTTGCATTAAACTAATTCATTTAAATCTATGATATCGATGTAAAATCTAAAAAGATGTGCAAAGTTCGATTTTCCAATCATGCTGCAAAAACTAAAGTACTTTTCAAAACCAAACTTTACAAATGATGTAGTCTCATAATGTTTCGCTCTCCGTAGTTACAGTTTCAGATTAGTTTTGCGCGCACAAATCTCATTTCACCAACATATCTACAGGTAAGAGTCGCCAGATATTGTCTAATGCCAAGAAAGACAAGAAGCCAACGTTAAGTTTCTTGATTACGAGTCAACTGTATCGAATTCAACCTCTTTTATTGTATGATTGGTATGTTTCCTGTTTCTCTTCCTATACCTCGCCGAAGCTATAGAATCTGCATAACGATTTAAACAGGAACAAGTAATTAGCATTTCATTTCAGGGGTTTGGCTAGTTGAATATTTGTTACAGATTTACGCAGTAATCCAGTAAATGAGAAAATCATACATGGTTCGTTTATTCTCCATCGTCTTTTGTTGGTGCTATTGAATTACTTGAAGTTGCTTCAACATCTTCATCTCCTGTCAGATCAAATACACTTTTGTTATTCGAAATCTCATGCTAAAGTTATTCCCCCCGCTCCCCAAACCTAAAAACAGTGGCAGGGTCTTTGCTTATTGTCACCCCAGTTAATAGGCATTTGATATTATTACCTAATTCTTCATCTTCTGAGATTTGCATAGCCACATGAGCATCCAGAGGATGATTTTCTGGATCACTACTGGAAATAGAAGCTTGATATCCGCTCTCTTCTGATTCTGGAATAGAGGCTGTAGAGTTGGTCTTTTCGGATGACAAGCTCAAGACTGGGGCAGCTTCCACTGGATTAGGCTGAACTGCCCGTGCTGCAGAATGTACAGGGGCAGAATAAGAGGAAATTGGAGCCTTAGCCAAGCCACGGCGAATAGAGCGCACATTGCTTGGCAGTTGATATTTTCTTGCTCTGTATTTTCTCATCACATAACCGGCCGCAGCTTTTAAACGAACAACATTTTGAGAACGAGCAGCGTCATTGAGTGAGGAACCCTCAGCAGAAGCACCCATGTGGGCCCCAGCAGCAATCGCAGCAGCTTTGGCAGAATCTGCAATAGAAGTATGTTTCATTGGAGGCTTTTTTTAACTGCTCGTCTGGTTGTGATGCAGGTGCATTAAAAGGTTAAATCTGAGGTTCTGTACTTTCTGGTGATTTTTCAAGAAAAGAAATATGTGAGAAGTTTAAAAGGTTGGATCTGGGATTCTGTACCTTGTGGTGGTGTTTCAAGAAGAAAAGAATCTGAGGCATTATGCGCTTTTAGGGGTTAACTAAACATAGAAATAGAGACAATAGAGATTACCGGTATTGATCTCGTTGGCCACATTTAAAGTGTTGTCCATTGGCAGAGATCCATGAGCCGCAGCCAGTTTGGGTTCAGAAAGTTGTGAACTGGATCCTGCGTTTGAGCTGTCCAGCTTTTTCGTAAGCTCTGTCCACCTCTGAAATTGTTCATTTCATTAATCAAATATAAACTATTAATATGAAGGATTAAATTGGACCAAAGTAACCTAATCAATACCCAGACACAATAAACACTAGCGGTCTATCAGCTATGGCTTTAATCAATATCCAGACATGCTAAAAAATAGTGGTACAATATCTATCAACCATGGCTTATGTAGGGTAATGCCAGATGACTTGGATCAAATGTCACGAAAGTAAATGAAAACCTCGTCACATCAGAAAACAAGTAATCTGTTCTCAAACTCCAGTTTAGGGGAAACTATCTGTAGACTGCACATTGCAACGCATACAAAGTACAGGAGAACAAAACATGAAGCCTTTTTCCAACCATATTCATTCACAGTTCCTGTGCAGAACACAGCTATCAGCCATCACAATCTTCATTTTATTCCCCAAAGGAGAAGTACATTAGGTTCATATGCAACAAGGGGCAGCCTCTGTTGACCCACCTCTGAACATACAAAATAAGATATTAATAATTTGTTGCGCAACTGACATGTTAATTGCAAATGGTAACAAAGCAAACAGTGTGATAGGAAAAGATAAACGTTTTGGTAGATGAAGAACCTTAGATAGCTCTGATGCACTTCTACCATTCTCGAAATCTCCTTCAGCAATATTTGCCCAATCTGGCTCACCATATTTTTGCACAGAAGCAGTGAGCTTCATGTCCTCTTCTTTGGACCAATCCCTTCTTCTACTGGGAGTCAAACCACCAGTTGATTTTTGTACAGAAACAGGAATGGTAACATTAGTCCCCTGAATAGCATCCGCGAGAAGTGAACTATCAGAAGAAGCAGGGGGTGCCTTGCTGCTTCGTACATTAATAGTCAATGGAGCATCAATAGTTGAGTCATCAGGAGGATTTGAATTATTTGAACCAGAAGCAATTAACACCTGCAAAAGACCATATAATTTCTCGTTGGACAAACAGAAGGCATTAGTATTGACAAGCAGTGAAAAAGAAATCACGTGTTACTTATCAATACAAAATAACTTCTCCCACGGAAAAAGAGGAATCCAATTTCTGTTAGTAACAAGTAAAACTAAAAAGGAACACCGTGATTAGGAAAGACATGAAACTGAACATATTATTTTTAATCTGTTCAGTAACAATGAAATAATAAAAAAAAAAGACCAAGATCCATGCGTACACATGTCAGATCCATCCACATTTAATCTAATTTTCCTACTTCTTGCAGATAAAATTTCATAATGGTTCGTCTCGAAATAATTATCACCACTCCCTAGACTATGTCTTCACAAAATCAAGTCAACACGGATTATCTTTATCCATACAGTTCCAGAACAATTATGTCGCTATCTATAATGCACCGGCATACTTTAACACACGCTTCAGCCAGAGCAGATTCTTCATTGGTTGCAGCCGGAGAAGCTTTCATATCGAATTCTAGATCACTGTCGTCATCCTATAATCAGAAGACAAAAGTGTTGGTAAAACTAAATCCCAAAGAAGTAAGATAGGATCGGTATTTTGAACTATTCACAATACTACAGTAGATATCATGCGGAAAAGAATTCTTGCCATAGGTTCTGCATCACTGTCAATTTGATCTTCTAGCATATTCCCATACGCAAGATGACGCCACAGCATTTGATACTCCCTCGCACAGGAAATTCCAGTCGCCGTGTTCTTCACCAACTCATCCCAATCCATTTTGTCTCCGGCAACTCGCTCCACCTCTTGCAGCAGTGTCAGAAGCGTCTCCACAGAGTACCTAAAAGAACGAATAGGTAAAAAACCGTAAAATTCATCTTTCACTTGGAAATTCAATATCATTCTGAAAAAAAATGAAAAGTTACCGTTCAAGAAGCGCAGCGGCGTCTTCTTCCGTGATAGATCCTTTCTTCGGACTCTTTGATTCGTCAGCCATTGTTTGATCGAAGATATGTTGAGTTAGGGTAATGTGCGAACGATTTGATCAGGGAATTGGCCAAAACCGCTCTTGTGTAAGGACGTACAGAGAGAGAGAGAGGGAGCGTGTGGAACGAGAGGGAAATGAGACAGTTGAAGGGTTTATATATATATATCCTCAAAAAAATATATATATATACACACACACACGTTTCTGTTTTTCTGTTGGCCGCGGTGATCAAGTTATGATGAAGTGCAACTAATCAACCTAAAATAATAATAGTAAAACTAAAAATACACAATAATTTAAATATCATTTATCATTTTTAAAAAATATTTGTCTATGCTACTATAATACTAACACCATATAATAACCGAATGCAATTGTAGAGTAATTTGATGTTTCCTTAAAACATTTTTCATTTTATCAAATTTTATTCATGTTTTTTAATTTTTAAATTATTATATCACCTCTAATATATATAAAAAACTATTATAAAAATATTTTCAGATTTTTATATTAATATAATCTCCAAAATATTATTTAACTTAAACAAAATTAATGTATATGTATGCATCACATACCGTAAAACGTTATTATTAATATTAACCTTATAAATATATTACTGTGTATTATTGCAAGTTGAAGTTCATTAGTGAAATTCAAATCACGAATTTATACTTAATAGTCAATACTTCATTCAATAATGTGAATTTCTAAATTAAATAATTTATATATTTTTTCATACCATTGGAAATAAAATAAAAAAAAAACTCCAGCCTGTGGTTTAATACTTTACTTCACTTGGAATATGGACTTCGTTATCGATGTAAACGAATACAAAAATAAACAGATTAAAGACATTGTTAACTAAATATTTTTTTAAGGGCTTTATTAAAAAAAATCATTTTTATATTTTGACGCAACTAACGAAAAATCACATAAAAAAGGAAGAGGATGTTAATTGAGAGAGATTCTTATTTTTAACTGTTCTAAATAATTTTTCTTAATAACTGAATCACTTTCTCTAATTTCTAACTGTTCTAAAAAAATTTCATAACAACTCATCTGCCCGCATATAATTTTCTTGAACTTCTTAACCCACCAACACCGTAAATGAAATCGAGTCATTTCACAAACTTTTCATTTTCGAATTAAACTCTGATATATTTAATTTGAATCGAAATCGAATCTTAAATTTTTACAACCATTTATACATGCTAAAAAATAATAATTAAAAAATTCAAAAAAACAAACCATAAATGCCCCCAATAAATGCCATATAATCTTCAACAGAGCCAATCCAACAACACGGTAATCTCTTTTTTCAGAAGGCCGATGAAAAAAGCATTTTTATTCAGACAACAGAAATCAAAATCAAGAAAACATGATCATAGTATTTAAAACAGTTCAAATGAGACTTTTGTTCTGAACTCTTACAGTTAATGTACTCTTCTACCTGTTCTTGTCCAAGAAACTTGAAAAACTTCTAAACATCACATGAAACTTATCCCAAATAATTGGTTGCTCGAAAATTACAGGGAACTTTGTGCTGCTGCTTAAATAGAGATTGAATAGAATATATGTTATGAATAAATAGATTATAATTAAATTTAAACATATCGAAGTCATCAAGATGGAAGGTTCATTCAACTGTAGAAAGGGGTCTCCCGGAAGTTTAAATGACATTCACCTCATCAGAATTCTTGTTACCAACCTTTGAACGTTTCCCATATAGACTGTATTATTTTATCTGAATGGGATTTGTAGATATAGCACTCAAATAGCCAATATATACACATGGCTATAGATCATGGACTGATTAGAATGGGTCTTCATGCACGGTTCATCCAAATAGGTGATCACTTAACAGTTGGGGGAGTTTGATACTGATCCACATCTACATTATTAAATTTCCCACTTGGCTGCCTCACTTTAAAACTGAATTGCTTCATTGGCTTAGGATGGAACAGAGAATCGAACATTTTCTCTAAAGATTGAGCCGTATATTTGGCGTATTTGCTTGCACTTTGGTCTTGTTCAACCAACGGGCCATAATTCTGCATGTAGCTGCGATAAACTGGCACAATTGTCTGAATGATAACCTGGCATGTTCTTTCCCGCAAATCTTTATCTGAAATGACCCAGCTGGACTGCTTTTTATACATGTCATCAAATGCTTCGTTAAAAGCCTTTAACCTCTGTTTTACCAGGTTCCGAGCCGTTGCACGCCCACCAGAAAAAAGAATAAGACCTTCCCGGCTTAAAAGAGCTGGAAGTTTTCCCCAGCTCTCACGAAAATATGTAGTCGAATAGTACTCCTTGTACTGCTCTTGTTCTCTTAGCCAAGAATCTCCAAGAAGAGCACCAAGTTTCGTGCCTTTAAGATACTTATAGACATGCCAGTGATTGTTCATCAAGAATAAATATGATGAAACGTCTTCGTAACCTTTGGACCATGTTTCCAAGTTCAGTTCGATGGCCTTAACCAAATTCAGAAGCTCGTCTGTGAGGATTCTCTCTTGGAATTTTTCGTGCCTCCAACTTTTTTCGATGACTAGAACTTGTGTAAGAATTGGCTTATATTCATCCCCGAGAAGCTTATTGCAGTAGTCAGTTATGAAAGTCACCACTCTTGGAATACTACAATCCGCAGGAGGTGGCGTGTGCCTTTGCAGTTCAACTTGAATCAAAAGCTCCCAGAAAATCTCAGAGGCCCCTTCTATTACCCTCTTGATTAAATCCCGAGTTAGATTTTGGATCTCCGCACAGTCTGCTCCACCAAAAAGACGATTGAAATCCAATCTTAGCTTATTTAAGGATGCAAAAATTTCCAACAATTTCAACAGTTTGATAGGATCCTTCTTACTCTCGGTGACAGTTTTACCAAAATGAAGGAACGCGAGAATTCCAGTCTGGGCAGCAATTCTTGCAAAACACGACTTCCACACATCCAATCCCATCCTCTCAAACACATTGTTTCAAAGTTTGTACTCGGATTCGAACAGGTGCTTCATGGCAAGCTCCAAATGCCTACCCCACTGAGCTATATATACCTCTATGCTCGCCACATCATTGAACTCGGAGACCAATATTTCAAGATAATCCAGATTTAGTGCTTGCAAGTTCGCACGTACATTTGAACTACGGACCTCAACATAGATGGATATACACTTGTCAATCCTGTCATTTAAAATCAATCTCCCCAAAATAGCATGTAGCTTCTGGATTACAGCAACAGGCAAAGGTGATGGAGCAATGCAGGCCTGTTCGGTTGAAGTGGTCGGAGAGGACATAGGCAATGGAACACTATTCTCAATCAAAAGGCGCCTAAACTCATTTTCCAATCTGTCCAATGAAACATCAAGAAGCCCGCCATCAAGATTGCCCTTTTCTTCACCTGCCTCAAGTTCCCGTAGCTTGTTAAGTGCCTTTTTTAAACCCGAAATAAATATTTCATCCGCCACCTTGTGGTCCTCTAGATACTCCACGATATCAGCCAACCAATGAATCGCCATCCCACAATTCTCTCCTAAGAACCTCAATGCCTCTTCAAGCCGTTTAAGCACACCAAGATACCCCGGAAGATCATATTGGGGAGATAACGATTTCTCAAGCCCCTGAATGGCATCAAAGACCTTAAGAACAGCAGCAGCGGGGACCACGGCTCGATTTATATGACCACCAACAGCACCAAGGGCATCTTTCTGAGCCCTAATCGATCGAATAGCCACTTCCAAAGCAAGCAGTCTTTGGCTAATCTCGTCTAATCTTGGCCCAGCTTTTTCTAAAGACAACCGCAGATCCTTGGATTTCTCTACACTGGCTTTTAGCAAGTTCCTAGCAGATACCAAATTTTCGATCCCTTTATCCATCAGGGGTCAATCAGTTCATAGACAGGTCTATCCAATTCCAAATATTCACTCGATCATATTCCGCACTGACAGTGGAAAGACTAATATTTCTCGCACCACTTTCTCTTATTTCTCGCTCTTTAACTGGGAATCAAACGAAACAAGAAAAATTAATCCGGGTTCCTGTCTAACTCAACTTCCATTCTTTTCCTTCACCAGACCCCAACAAATATTGACCTAAAAACACATAATCAACAATACATCCCACCACTTCCGAGTCAAAACCGTAAAAAAAACCAACTCTTTATCCTAGAAATACAACTACATCTCGCCCGCTGCTAGTTGGGCCAAAAACAAAGTAAAAATTAGAGAAAATAATAGACAAACTCACTTGGAATCTTCACAACGGAGCGCCAATCAAGGTCGGCGCAGCTCCACACCGCAGCAGAACCCGATCCAAGAATGTAATGAAGCAACAAGAATCTGTAAAGAGAGATAATCAATCCTCTTAATCGAATACAAAGAAAGGCCGAGGGTTTTGGTTCACCGTCTTTGCTGAAAGTCCAGTCCAGTGGGGATCGTGCCAACAAAAACGTCTCGACGGTAAACTACTCTTTCTTTTCTAACCTTTTTTGTTTTCTTCTTATACTGTATTTTTTATTAAAAAAAAAAATTAATAATGGACCTCTTTTTTTTTCTCCGTTTTTTTAGTTTTGTCTCTCTATCCTTCTGTGTGCGATAAAATTATTAGCCAATGTGCAGTTTCTACAAACGTGGAATCATCAGATCCTATACCATAATAACGGTGGTAAAATAATGTAATGATTCCAGTCGTAGCAAAATTTGTTTTAATCCATGGTTTTTGTAAGTAAAGAATAGTTGAATACCCTAATTTTAATTGTTTTGGAAGACAATTAGAAATAGAAAAACTCAATAAAATCATTCGTTGTGTCAAACTAGGGCTAGAGCATAAAAAATTTATTAAAATTCTTTCTTCCTTTCATAATGGAAGGGATTTACACTTTGGAGGAAGTTAACTTTTCTTGTTTCTCAAACTTTTTAAGCTTGTGTAAACACTAATCATGGATCTCAAATCCAAATTCAACTTTCATGAGGATTATAACTTTGAATAAAATCACCAAGACAATAATGGTGATTTCTTTATTATTATTTATACATATTTTTAATATATAAATTTCACTTTATTTTTAAGAACATGAAATAAATTCATTTCAATAATGAACGGTGACAGTACCTCGGTACATCAAAATCAATTCCCGATCAATCCATCATTTTAAGTCACAATATCAAATCCCACAATCGAAATGGTTCGTACCTCGAAAGAATCAACATGCAAGCACGTGACTTTTTGTTACATCTACCCACATATTTTCATACAAAATTTATGGGAACATGATCTATAATATAATAATTAAAATTTGATTTTGCTGCTTCAAATTTTAATATTTGGCATCCAAATATAGGTGTTTTTAACATATATTTAATAAATTCTAGTTTGAACTTGCATATAGAATGAAATTACTCTGTTGTTCAATTTTAGAAAAAAAATCATAATTTTTCTCAAGTATTTTTGTTTTTTTTTAATTTTTTGTGTTATCAAATTTTAGTTTTATTCATATATCTGTTAATTTTTTTTATAATTTTAATTATTTTGTATTAAGATTGTAAATGTGACACGTCAACGTTAAATCGATATAATATCAAATTCAAGTCCAAAAAAAATCAAATTGCCACAAAAAACAAAATTATCTAACTAATTAACACTGAAAGTTGACAATATTAAATATCAAAATAATATAAATATACATACATACTCAATAGTACAAAAAATACAACTTTCTCTAAATTTTATACAACATGAGTTCACATTTTNAACAATCTACTAAAACGCGTAACACATTATTATTATTACAAGTATAATAAAAAATGCAATTTATTTTCTTAATTTTTTTGGGAAAGGAATTATGTATGCAATTCGAATATAAAATATAAATCGAGACATAAGATTGATATCCCCAATTAGTTGGGAATGGGAATTATTATTAAATTAAGAGAATGCTCCAATCATTTTCAAATAATGTGACCAAGCAAATAAAATAGAACATATGAGTAATATAAAATATTATATTATGATGATGCATCAATATCTAATGTGACTTGACTTGATCTTCAAAATCTTTGAAATTTCCTCGAAAGTTCCCTTCAAACCTGGCTATCCTGAAGTGCGTGAGGTCCACGCCATCAGCCACGCCACTCGCCACCATCTCCGCCGCAATCCTCCCAACCACCGGCGCCATCTTGAACCCATGACCTGAGAATCCTCCGGCGACCACGGCGTCCTTCCCGAACTCTCCGCCCAGAAAGTCGATCACGAAATCTTCATCGGGCGTCATGGAATACATACACGACTGCGTCAGCACTGGCTTATCACAATCGACGGCGTCCCCGAGTTTTTCCTTAATCCAGTCCCGCAATGCGTTCACCATCTCCGGCGCTGGCTCCCACGTGCGTTCGTTAGGTGCACAGGTGCGACCGCCATGCACCGGGATTTTGATCAGCCCCGGGAACTCCAGCGCCGGAGTTCCGTATATGTAGGGGTCCCCGTAGCTGGCGAACGTGGGAAAGCCATTTTCGATCGTGAATTTATCTTCATAACCAGGGTTTATCTTCCAGTATACAACTGATGTCTCCAGCGGTTGAATCGGAAGGGTTAATCCCCGGACCTTCTCAATCAACGTCTTCGTCCATGACCCAACCGTGATTACGCATTTTCTGCTTCGGAAATGGCCACCATCTCTCGCAAACACAACAATTTCACCGTTTTCTTTATCTTTCTCAATGTTCAGCACCTCTGTACCGTCTTTCAGCACCGCGCCTCGACGCGAAGCAAGTGTTTGAAACATTGCCACAGCTTTCGTCGGCTTAAGAACTCCCCCATCCGGAGTTGCGACACCAATCCAACCTTCCGGCAGCTGGAACAATCCCGAATACTCCTTCAAAACCTCATCTCCGTCAAGAACCCGAAAAGGAATGGAGTTTATACGGCAGCTACTCACGACTGCTTGCAGGGATTTGTTGTCCGACGGGCCCATGTCGAATTGAGTGGTTTTGAAGTAGACTTTGTAGCCAATTTCAGCCTCTAACTCTTCCCATAAACGCGAAGATTCGATAACCATTCCGGAGTAGTATTCTTCCGGGTAGGTAGCACGAATGGTTCTTGATTCGCCGTGTGAAGAGCCGCGGTGGTGCAGAAAGTCAAACTGCTCTAAAAGCAACGTTTTCAGGCCGCGTTTCGCTGTTTGATAAGCTGTGGAGCTCCCCATTACCCCCGCCCCAATTACTATTACATCAAAAAACTGGCTTCTGGAATCCTCCATCTTTCCCTATCGATTTCTACAATAATGAGGCGAGATGATGAATACGAGTTTATTTTGGAATAAAACTAAAAATGAATTAATAGCATCTGTTTAACCATGGTGTCACTCAGGTACCTCTCGGAAAAAATGTGATTCAACAACCATACTTTCTCTTAATTTAGAGATTTACTTATTTTGATACGCGGGATAGATCGGTATATCTAGTCAGATAGACGTCGGATACGTGATTAGCATGTGAAAATAAATAACGATAAATTATTACTCCATATCAAATGAGAATAATTAAGTTTCATTTTTTGACTTTTAATTAATTGAAATTAGCTGGGCATAGTTTGATACAATGATACAATAAATATGTGATATATAATATAAAGATAAGTTAATGATAAATAACATGTATGATATTATAGTTAATGTTGGGTATGATTTTAATAAGAGTGATTAAATTTATATATTAGATTGTAATGACAAAATTAACTTTATTATAATAAATTTTATAATTTCAAAATTGTTGTTTGAGTTCATATTTCTTATCTGTTCATGTGCCGACAGTGCTTGTATGATTTATTTATTTTTACCTAATTTTATATATATTATATAATATGATAATTGAGCCATTGATTNCTATTTATCACGGACCTATGGTATTATCATGAGCTTTCTAAAAATGTACCAAACGTGAGATAAAGAGGATTATTTATCAATCTATCTCTTATCCATTGTACCAAACTATATCTTGTAGTATTAAATTACATCTGGACAAAGCTCTATCATATTTCGTCGAGGAAGCCAGCTGGAGTATTTGAAGTTTTTTTTAGAGTACAAGATATTATCACTTGATCATAGACTCGATATTTGTTTATTTTATATAAAAAATATAAAAAAATTTAAATTTAACTAAATAAATTAAAAAAAGCTACCCCCAATCGACATAACTATGAGACCAACAAATCTCAAGAATTCAACCTTATCCATTGGGTCAAGACCTCTTCGCCAAATCAATTTTCATATGTTCTAGGAGATTCTAAATGTGCATCGACATAATTCCATTTTAAATATTCATAACTTATAATATAATAGAACAAATATGATATAGATGATCAGCCAAGATATTTTCTACACGATATAGGTTATTTGGCCAATTATTATAGAATATAATATATTTAATTTGATATATTTAATATAAAACGTTGAGATTGAGGTACCTTTGATAAATAAAGTTAGAGGTAGATCCCCAATTATCCCCAATTCTGACATGTATTGCATTTGTCTGATGTTTTTTAGATCATATTCTCGTTATAAAAATGTAACACACCTCTTCGGCTTTCCTAAAAAAAAGTAACATAAAGGTAAATGGAGAATGGCCAGAAAAAAGTTAATTTATATTTTGTTTATCCACCTTCGTGGGCCTGGTTTTTATAGATTGCTGGAGGCCCAAAAGTATATACGAAAAGGGGGAATTAGTTTGTCCAGAATCGAGGTAGGGCTAAAATGGTATTTCTACATTGCACCCGCTGTAGCGAATGAGGTCCTTTATAAGATGCCCGCGAGGTTAAACTTCTCCCAAATTCGATTAGGGTTTCGGGTTCTACTCTACTTTTTCTCTCGTTAGGTTCCGCTATTTCACGAATCGGTAGTGTTATCGTTGGATTTGTAGACGTGCTTTAATTTTTTGAGTTGCTCCATAGCCTTGGATAATTGTTGTCTCATACTGTCTTTTCCTAGATTCACCATTGTTCCGTTCCACAGGGAATTCTTTCGATTTTTTCATCTATTTTTTTGAGTTTGGTAAATGATTACCCGGTTGTCTTCGAATGTTTTTTGTTTTTTTTTTTTGAAAAAATTGCTTTCTCTGTCGTACAAATCAGCGATTGTGTTTGTGTATTCGTTATCAATGGTCTTCTTTTTCCCTCTTACAGTTATGTTTGTATCGTTTTGGTATCATTACATGTAATCTCTGTGTTGGTCAGGAACTTTGATCCAAGATGTCGAGGGTTTATATTGGAAATTTGGACCCGCGCGTATCTGAACGTGAGCTCGAGGACGAATTTCGTGTATTTGGAGTGATCAGGAGGTAACAATGTTTTCTATGAAGTCGTTTGTTTTACTTTAGTTGTGGTGTTTTGCTTGTTTTCGGTGGTTAACGGCTTATGATTTGCAGTTAAGAAACTCATAGGATGGTTTTTGAATGATGATTTGTAGTTGAGTGTTCTGATATTTGTTGCCGGATGATTACACTAGCAAAATATTTGTTATGATCAGCTTTTCAGTCATGGAGTCTGCTATGAAATTGATGTTATTGCATATATCACTTGCATAAGATTAGATGCAGATGCTATCTTATCCTTTTTCATTTGAGGGTATGATTTCCTGTGTACGAGTGCCGACTCTTTTCCATGTTCATGAATGATCACAATACATATTTCGCCATAAAGTATTTAGGCATTGTGTTTATTTCTATATTTGCATATGAATCAAATTATATTTCTACATTGATAGAAAAATTGTAACAGATTCTTGGCAAACAAAGTTGGTTGTATATTTTAACCCTGCTATTTATGGTGAAAGAATTCCAGTATATGATTTGACTTAGCTACAGATGGCCAGTATGGAATTCTAGTCATGCTCAGACTCATGCATCACTTGCATGCATAATAACTTATTTAAGAAGTGCCTTTATTTATTAATTGTGGTTGGAAGAACTTGGTGTTAGGTATTTGATTTTTTTTTGTGCAGCGTGTGGGTTGCAAGGAGGCCTCCTGGCTATGCTTTCGTTGATTTTGATGATCGAAGGGATGCCCAAGATGCCATCAGGGAGCTTGATGGTGAGATTGTCGTAGTTGTTTCCTCTAAAAGTAGAGAAGTTTTGCTGGTTTTCCTTTTTCCAAATTTCCAGCTGGGTTATTGTTCTGATCTGGCAAATAACATCTTGTTCCCGAATAGGTAAAAATGGTTGGAGAGTTGAGCTTTCACACAACTCCAAAGGTGGCGGTGGTGGCCGCGGCGGGGGTCACGGTCGTTCTGGATCTGATTTGAAATGCTACGAGTGTGGCGAGCCTGGCCATTTTGCCCGTGAGTGCAGGATGCAAGGAGGTTCTGGAAGGCGTAGGAGTCGTAGCCCTCCTAGGTATCGCCGGAGCCCAAGTTATGGTAAAAGGTATGATAGGGCAATTTAGATGCGACATTAAGAGTAAAGTCATTGGTCACAATTAATTTTAAACCTGTTGTTTGCCTGTTTTGGTGGGTCAGGAGCTACAGTCCCCGTGGTCGCACTTCTCGACGTCGCAGCTTGTCTCCCAGGGGTCGTAGCCTCAGCAAGTCTCCTTATCGTGGACGAGACGAGGTGCAATATGCCAATGGGTGAGATCCTAAGTTTTCCTAATGTGATATCTTCTCACATGCATCTCTTATCTTTAAGACTTGTGGATAATTTATAGATATAAGTGCACCGTTGATTTGTTATCATCTAAAAACCGGAGGATGGGGAAATAAAACTTGGCTGTTTGTTGTGGTAGCATAGGTTTGATCGATCATCCAAAATTTGTATTAAACAATGTGCACCTTGTAACTCGAAGCAAAATATCAATTGATGAGATAGTATGCATCTGTTTGTTAGCATGCACGAACTTTATGTCCTTTGGTATTTCTTTTACAGTTTACTGAAATAAGGTATATGCTTGCCAGTTGCTTTGACATGCCGAAAAACTATATATTCACTGTTCCTTATGTTAAGAACTTCTCTTGATGTTCCTGTTTAGTGCATTTCGATGCACATACAAATGAAATGTGCATTATGTATGACGTGCACTAATGTTATCTTAGTAAACTGCAGGAAATTTTAAAACATGTATTCTTAAATACTATATTTCTGCTTTCCTTTTTCCTATATTTTTTCTTTCTTTCTTTTTGAATGCTCCCGGCTGAGAGGTGGTGTTTGTTTAACTTTTTGGTGTTTTTTTAACTTTTTTGAGCAACCCGGTATAAGAGTTGATGATTGTCATTGATGATTTGGTATTCTGGTTATTAAATGGGCTTTGGTATTTTGAGTGTGTTATACAGTTTGACTTGTTTTTGTCACATTATTTAGATATTTATTTATTTGGGTATCATTGGTTTATGATTTATGCAGAAATGGCATCAGGGAAAGGCGCAGGAGCAGGAGTTGAACTTTGATTAGATAATAGTACTTATATGTCTACGCAGGAGAATATCCATTGTGTGTTAAGTGCTTGGATGTAAGGACTGTGTAAGTGGAGAGATGCCTACTCTTGGATTTGGTTGATTGTTTTTACTACTTCAGTAGTAAGTTTGTTGCTTTATCCGTTGTTGTCACCTTCCTTGTGAGTTTTAATTTTGGACCATTCTCAATTATCTTTTTAGCTCATGGATCAACATCAGTAGCTGGATGTTTACTATTAAAACTTCTTATAGAACTTGCTAAAAATCTATGTTTTCTTTTTGTCATCGAGGTGTTTTCGTGCATCTGCCCTTTCTTGTGGTTTCGCCTTCACTGCTTTGCTGTGGGATCTTCAATTTGAAATATTGTTTATCCCAGCTTGCTACTTTCTAGATACTTCTTTTGATTGCATGTCTGCGGCTGTGATGCTTCTCTCCTCAAATAGTTATCTTATTTGATTAGATTTAAGGATGAAGAGCGGCTTCACACGCATCTCGAAGGTAATTAATTTATTAAATGAAAGTTGTGGTTTGACTTTCTACATTAACTATTCGTCGGATTTTCCATTTCAAGCGGGGGCTGTGGCTTTTTGGAGTGAATGTCTGCTTTAAAGGAATCCATTTTTGAATTAATAAACAAAACTTTGGAACTTATCTCATGGAGTCAGTTGCTTAGAGTGACTATTAGCTGACTGCTCTTTTTCCCTTGTGGAAGTTTTCTATTGAAACGGTGAAGTTGGGTCTGATGTTGGTATCAATTTGGATATCACTTTTTCCCCAAGTTATTATGAATAAATTATCCATTTTAGCATCCCGTTGATCCTATGTTGTCTTCAAGTCTGGCTGCGTTGGTGAGAATGACACTAGATCCTTCACGCCTGTCAAAGGAGGCACAGAAGCTGAGAAGGAAGGCTCCTTGATATGTATTTTGTTTATTTGTGACAGTCCCTACCCCCATGTTTTTTCTTTGATTTTCTGCTGCTGATAATATGGTTTAGTTGGTAGAGAAAGAAGAGGACCGAACATCTGCTGAACGAAGTAATGAATTTTGTGCACCAGTTTGTAACAAAGATCCTTGTTTTGAGTTGATGATTCTTGAAATGTTTCGTGTTATGTGAATTATCTCCCCCATCAGCTCCGGTTTGCCTCAGGCCTTGTTTTCTCCATTTTCCGTGCTTGGATCATCCTATAAGGTAGTCTTGTTTTTACTTAGAATTTATATAGCATGTTGGAGGGCGACTTTTCAAAATATGAGGTGAACCAGACCTGAAAATCTGAAGTTCCCTATGTACGTATTGGTTGTTTTTATGCAGTGTGCGTGGTTTATATTCGTGGAGATATATGCATATTGATGCGTATGTATTGTTACTAATATATATGAGTTACCTCGACGGATTCTTTTTGATGAAATGAAAATATGGTGTGTGTATTTATAAAGGAAAAGCCTATTTTGTCTCTCGGTTTGTATTTTTATTTTCCTAAATATTCTATAAAAAATTGTTATTTCAAGATGCTCTCAAGTCTCAACGGAACGGTACTCGTAGTTCGAAATTCACTATTTGAAGATTATAATTATTTTTGTTATAAAAAGATTATAATTATTTTACTTCCAAAAAAAGATAATATTTATTTTAGGAATGTTTATTTGTATGCTTGTAAAGTTTAGCCGGAGTAGATGTTTGTACTGATTGAGATATAGCGTTTACTCCGTGCGGCTATTTTAACGGATTGGTGTCTATCTGCCAAATCGTGGATGCTTGCTACCTCGAGGAAAGTATAAACACCAAATTAAAGTTACGAAAACGATTCTGGTTTTTAAGACAAGTTCGAAATGAACTATCATATTTATTTTTGTAATATTAGTTCAATAATTTTTAAATCCTAAAATCTAAAATTCTTCTCTAAATTTTTTTTTTATATTCGAAAGTGATCATTTGATATGAGGTTCGACATACAAACATTTTGTGCAACTATGATACCTGGTATACATATGTATAATCCACGATCAATTGATTCAAGGACGTTCAAGTTTTATTGTTTCTGATAAGGGATGTAACGATATTGCTGCTGGCTAAGATTTGTTTGGACAGCTAAACAGAGATGTTCAATAAGAAATATGTGGTAAGTAAATAAGCAAAAATCCACAAGCAAAGTAAAACTAAATTATATTGAGTATCATAGAATTTTATACCAAGCAAAAAAAAAAAAAAAAAAAAAAAAAAAAAAAAAAAAAAAAANAACTGATGTATATCAGTATTGTCCATAACCAAATTTAGGCTAAAATGGAAATTCTGCATGCCCGGAAAATTAATCCGCGCACCTGCTGTTTCGAGTGGTATCTTTCAATTGTTGTCTCATACTGTCTTTTCCTAGGTTCACGATTGTTCCGTTCCAAAGGGAATTCTTGCGATTTTTTCAACTATTTCTTTCGAGTTTGGTAAAGGATAACCCGGTTGTCTTCGAATGTTTATGAAAAAATTGCTTTCTCTGTCGTACAAATTAGAGATCGTGTTTGGGTATTCGTTATCAATGGTCTTCTTTTTCCCCCTTACAATTATGTTCGTATCGTTTTGGTCTCATTACATGTATTTTCTGTGTCGGTCAGGAACTTTGATCCAAGATGTCGAGGGTTTATTTTGGAAATTTGGACCCGCGCGTATCTGAACGTGAGCTTGAGGACGAATTTCGTGTATTTGGAGTGATCAGGAGGTAACCACGTTTTCTCTAAAGTCGTTTGTTTTACATTAGTTGTGGTGTTTTGCTTTTTTTCGGTGGTTAACGGTTTATGATTTGCAGTTAAAGAAACTTATAGGATGGTTTTTGAATGATGATTTGTAGTTGAGTGCTCTGATATTTGTTGCCGGATGATTACACTATCGAAATACTTGTTACGATCAGCTTTTCAGTCATGATGTCTGCTATGAAATTTATGTTATTGCATATATCACTTGCATATGATTAGATGTTGTCTTATCCTTTTCATTTGAGCCTTTGTCATTTGAGGGTATGATTTCATTGTGTCTGAGTGCTGACTCTTTTCCATGTTCATGAAAGATCATGATACATATTTCGCTATAAAGTATTTAGGCATTGTGGTTATTTATATATTTGCATATGAATCAAATTATATTTCTACATAATAGAAAAATTGTAACAGATTCTTGGCAAACAAAGTTGGTTGACGAAAGAATTCCAGTGTATGATTTGACTTAGCTACAGGTGGCCAGTATGGAATTCTCCTCATGCTCAGACTCATGCATTCACTTGCATGCATAATAACTTCTTCAAGAAGTGCCTTTATTTATGAATTGTCGCTGGAAGAACTTTGTGTTATGTATTTGAATTTCTTGTGAGGAGGCTTCCTGGCTATGTTTTCATTGATTTTGATGATCCAAGGGACGCCGAAGATGCCATTAGGGAGCTTGATGGTGAGATTGTAGCAGTTATTTCCTCAAAAAGTAGAGAAGTTTAGCTGGTTTTCCATTTTCCGAATTTCCAGCTGGGTCTTGTTACGATCTGGCGATTATCATGTTGTTCCCGAATAGGTAAAAATGGTTGGAGAGTTGAGCTTTCACATAACTCAAAAGGCGGCGGCGGCAGTTGTGGACGTTCTGGATCTGATTTGAAATGCTATGAATGTGGAGAGCCTGGCCATTTTGCTCGTGAGTGCAGGATGCAAGGAGGTTCTGAAAGGCGTAGGAGTCGTAGCCCTCCTAGGTATCGCCGGAGCCCAAGTTATGGTAAAAGGTACGATAGGGTGATTAACATGCACTGTTAAGAGTAAAGTCGTTATGGCCACTATTAATTTTAACCCTAGTGTTTGCCTGTTTTGTTGCTGGGTCAGGAGTTACAGTCCCCGTGGTCGCACTTCTAGACGTCGTAGCTTTTCACCCAGGGGTCGCAGCTTCAGCAAGTCTCCTTATCGTGGACAGGACGAGGTGCCATATGCCAATGGGTGAGATTCTAAGTTCTTCTTGCTGTGATATCTTCTCGCACATCTCTTATCATTTTAAAACTTGAGGACGGGGAGAAAAAAAACATGGATGTTTGTTATGGTAACATAGTTTTGAGAGAACATCCAAAATTTGTATTAAATCATGTGCTTCTTGTAACTGGAACCAAGTATCAATTGAGGAGATTTAATGCGTTTGTATGCGACACTTTAGGTCCTTTGATAGTTCTTTTACCTAAATAAGGTATATGTTACATGCAGAAGCCATATATTTGTTGTTGCTTATGTTAAGAACTTGTCTCAATATTTCTGTTATATTACATTTTGACTACGCGTACATATGAATTGTGCATTATGTATGACATGCCCTAATGTTATCATAGGTTACATTTGAAGAGATGTATTTGAAATCCAAATATTTCAGTTATAGTTTTATTGGGAACAAAGAAACATTAGATCAAATCTTAAATCAATATCTTATTTATTTACACGTTATACAAATTAGAATGAATTTCAAATGTTTCTGTTATTGGATGAACTTGAATCCATCCTAATTAATATGAAATGCTATATGAACGTGGAAGTGGTAGATTTGAAGTTTATAGTTTTGTTTCTGTAAAATTACAAAAACACTTTTGAAGTCAATGAATTTGAAATCCGCCAGTCCAAATGCAATCTTAGTAAACTGCATGAAATTATACAAAAAAATTAGTCTTGATTACTATTTTCTGCTCTCTATTTTCCAAATTTCTAGCCTTTGAATGCTCCTGGCTGAGAGGTGGTGTGTGTTTAACTTTTTTGAGCAACCCAGTATAAGAATTGATGATAGTCATTGATGCAGTGGTATTCCGGTTATTATATGTGCTTCAGTATTCTGAGCGTGTTATACATTTTGATTTTTCGTTGTCAAGTTATTTAGATATTTACTTATTTGGGTATCATGGCTTATGATTTATGTAGAAATGGCATCAGGGAAAGGCGCAGAAGCAGGAGCAGGAACATGAGCAGGAGCAGGTGTCGAACTTTGATTAGTTAATAGTACTTATATGTCTACGCAGGAGAATATCCATTGTGTGTTAAGTGCTTGGATGTAAGGACTGTGTAAGTGGGGAGACGCCTACTCTTGGATTTGCTTGATTGTTTTTACTACTTCGGTAGTAAGTTTGTGGCTTTATCCGTTGTTGCCATCTTCCTTATGAGCTTTAATTTTGGACCATTCTCAATTATCTTTTTAGCTCATGGATCAACATCAGTAGCTGGATGTTTACTATTAAAACTTCTTATAGAACTTGCTAAAAATCTATGTTTTCTTTTTGTCATCGAGGTGTTTTCGTGCATCTGCCCTTTCTTGTGGTTTCGCCTTCACTGCTTTGCTGTGGGATCTTCAATTTGAAATATTGTTTATCCCAGCTTGCTACTTTCTAGATACTTCTTTTGATTGCATGTCTGCGGCTGTGATGCTTCTCTCCTCAAATAGTTATCTTATTTGATTAGATTTAAGGATGAAGAGCGGCTTCACACGCATCTCGAAGGTAATTAATTAATTTATTAAATGGAAGTTGTGGTTTGACTTTCTACATTAGCTATTCGTTGGATTTCCCTTTTCAAGCTGGGGCTGTGGCTTTCCGGAGCGAATATCGGCTTTAAAGGGCTCCATTTTTTGAATTAGTAAAGAAAACTTTGAACTTATCGGTTGCAGTCAGTTGCTTATGTGGCAATAATCTGACCACTCTTGCCCCCTTATATAATTTTTCTATTGAAAATGTGAAGTTGGGTCTGATGTTGGCATCCATTTGGATTTCGCCTTTCCCAAAGTTAGTATGAAAAAGTTGTCCATTCTAGCATCCCATCCTGCCTTGTCTTCAAGTCTGGCTGCGTAGGTGAGAATGACACTGAATTCTTCACACCTGTCAAAAGGGGCACGGAAGTCTCATTAATATGTATTTTGTTTATTTTTGACAGTCCTAATCCCTTTGTTTTTATTGATTTTGTGTTGATAATATGGTTTAGTTGGTAGAGAAAGAAGAGGACCGGAACCTCTGCTGAAAGAAGTAATGAATTTTGTGCACCAATAGTATCAAATATCCTTTTTTGAGTTTATGGTTCTTGAAATGTCGTGTTATGGGAATTATCTCCCCCGTGAGCTCCAGTTCGCCTCAGGCCTCGCTCTCTATTTTCCGAACATCATAAAAACCGGTGTCATTTTTCGTAGAATTTATGTAGCATGTAGGGAGGGATACTTTTCAAAATGGTGTCATTTTTCGTTGAATTTATGTAGCAAGTATGTAGGGATTGCTACTTTTCAAAATGAAAAATGGACCAGACCCTAAAATCTGAAGGTCTGTTATGCATGTAGTGGTTGCTTTTGTGCAGTGCGCGTGGTATATATACATGGAGATACATCTACATTGATGCATATGTATTAGCATATATAGACAAAAAAAGGGCACAATTTTTTGTTTCTCAAATTGACCATGTCAACATATTTTTTCAAAATTGTCATATTGATTTATCTTCAATATTATATTTTTTAAATTTGCATTATGATTTTTCTCAAATTTTTATAACTATGATATTATCTTTATTTTGATAAAAGTCTAATTAATTAAAAAAAACTGGACAAGCACTGTTTGCGTTGATATAATAGTATATCTTTATGCATGAGTTCCATCTACAGTGTCTTTTGATGACATGAAAATACATGTATTGCTTATGTCAAAGAAAAGCCTTTTTTGTTCCAAAATTTTCTTTAAAAAAACTTTTATTTTCAAGTTACTCTCCATGGAACGGTACTCGATGTACACGGTAGATTTTTATAGTTAGTGAGGTGATCGTGATTACTGCGTGCAGCTAGCAAGCATCCACGATCAAATGATTCAAGGACATTCAAATTGTATTGGGTCTAATATAGGTCATAAAATTAGTGCTCCATTTCGTTAGTCCAAATTTTCAGATATGTTTGGGTTGCTAAATGGATATGTTCACCACCGATATTAAGAAACAAGTGTACGTAAATCGATGAGATACCCGGCAATCATCCACCGGAAAAGGAAGACAACACTGGTCATTTTGATTTTTATATTTGAAATTCATGCAAAAAATAAGTCACCAACTTATATTATGGTTGATGAAAATATTACAGTTTAAAAACTCAACCGATTCATGAATAGAAAATCTGAAATCCCCATCAAGAACATGTAAAAAAAACCACCTTGAATGTGTGAATCTCATTTTTTATGCATTTCCAAGTCTGCCATCAACTTAGGCAACTTGTTTCTCTTCTTCTGCTGATATTTTGCACAAGAATACCAAACACCACCGGCTGTGTTGATTACAAGCCCCGTGACATTTAAAGCATGTACTTGCACTCCTCCTAGCAAGACAAAGCCGAGTGTCTGACCAAAAAACCAAAATGCAAGCAACTTAATAAATTGGCGGGATTTGAATGTATAGGAGGAACACGAAATGAAAAAGACGTTTAAAAGTTGCCAACTTACTGTCGAACCCACACCCTTGAGGACGCCAACAATCGTAGTCGTTAAGGCAGAGTTGACAATGGTACACAAGAACATGGTGTAATTCAGAACTATACTCATCACCAGGGAAAGAAGAAGAATGACAAAAAACGATAGTGAAGTGCTCTGCAATTCACCGGAAAAATTATGGCTCTTCATTAAGTAATTTCGGTGTACACTATAAAAACAACAGGAAAAATCTCATTCCATCTGCAATCGTGTACAAAAATAAGCTCAACTGCCTACACACATTATTACAAGATGCTAGCAAACACAGCAAAAAGATGCCTTCAGTCTAAATAATAATTTAAGCGAGGAGCAATGATCCAAGAATGTCCACATATGCTAAACATAGAATACGAACTGGGATGACACAAATACTTAAAATTTTGATCTTTTCGAAACTGAGAACCACTCAATACCTGTTAAAGAAAAATTTATGTCCTCCTAGTCCTATCACTTGATACATACGCTAAACATAGAATACGAACTGGGATGACAGAAACCGAAGGGAGAAATTACTGAAAATTTCAAATTCTTCGAAACTGAGAACCACTCAAGACCTGTTAAAGAAAAATTTATGTACTCTTAGTCCCATCAGTTGATACATATTGATTAAGTTTCAATGTCGGTGCTACAAAACCAAACTATTCCGTTACCTTAACTTATTTATCTCCTTGTGTTGGAAATTAGCTAAAAACACCAATAAAACTGATCTCAATGACAAGATTTAGAGCTTCGAGAACAAGTTCAACACCAGAAAATGCAGTCAAATGATGACCAAGAAACAAGATGTGTGAGAGAGGTTATTGATAAAGCTTTGATGACACCAAGTTAATTATATTGTCACTTCCGTGATTTTCATCGTTTCTTTGAAACAAATTACATCTGCCTTATCACTAAAATTATCTTATTTTTAAATCATCCAGCATTGCTGTCTCTAGCCCTTGAGCATCAGCAGCCACAAAAAATTTCTAAATGTATGAATATGAATCTAAATCCTGACCTTGGCAAAAAGTATCGACATGGAATTTGGAAATTCTCCGGTAGTTATGATGAGGAATAGCAGAAAAGGTAATGATAAAATACTGTTATAAAACATGATTTCAACTGAGGAAAGCCCATCCTCTGCACCTGATTTCTCCACTAATACAAGGTACATGGTCTGTATATAGGCAAAAAAAAAAAAAAAAANTATGCTGATAAAGATACAATAACAACGTATACAAAAATCTCAACGAACAGAGCCAGTTAATTCTACTCTAATATTTGGGAAACAGAAGGGTAAAAGAGCACCTGGAAAAAAACAGAAATAAATGCCATTGAATATCCAAAAATATCAAAAGAAAAATCACCAAGTGCTGCTATAAGAACGCCAGCAGCAGTTAAAAGAACAGACAGAGTGACCTGAAATTTAAGGGGAACATACAGTGAATTAGAGAAACTTCATGAAAACTCAGATGCGAGATTTTATCTATGTTGAAAACAATTACTATATTAAAACATTAATAATAAGAAAGTAAAGACAACATTTTCATATCGGACCATCATTTTTATGCAAATACCGTAGGTGGACTCCAAAAACTATTTTCTCCTTCGATGAAACTACAAGCTTACACAAAGGCCATTTATTCGTACAAATGAATTTGAAATGCCATAGAGCTGCGCTTAATATACAACGTAATCCAAAGAACATGTGGTGCCAACATCCAGCAATTATCACAGCAAATAACACCATATTTGATATCCTCCTCTTTTTTTGCATAAAACAGAATAATTGAAAGGCTCTGACAACAAGACTTCAATAGAAAATAAAAACCTGAGTTGTAGGGTTCCCCTTTCCAGTAAAGAATCCAGCTACAAGTACAGCAAGTGGTGTTAATCTTTTGATGGCAATGTACATAGGAATATTTACTCCTTTCAAGCTTGCTAAAGCGAAGGCCACATTAGCATTGTAGAATAAGGAAACTGGTACAAGTTTTTTGGCCGTTTCTACATTCAATTCTTTGACATTTGTATATCCCATAACTCTACCAATCCGTATGAGCAAAGTTGTCACCAATTGCTACAGCATCTCAAATTAATATAAAGAAATGCTGAGTAAAGACCCACAAAAGAAAAACAAGGTTAGAAGTAAAAGAATGCATTTTCACGCATATGATTTATGTGTACCTGGAGTGTAAGAAGAGTCATTGAATGTGCATACTTCATAAGCACTGCTTTATTGATAAAAACCATCGCCATCGAGGCAAATCCATATGATACGGCAGCAAACAAACTGCATCACGCATAAGTTAATCACAATAACATAGTCCCAAAATGCTTCAATATTATAATTTTTTAGTATTAGTGTCAGCCCTGAACGGACCTGATAATCACTCTTTTTGAATGGTCTTTTCCATAAATATTCCAATACCAAACATCAAGATACGGAAACTTTCGAACACCATTTAAATGCGGACTCTTATTCTAAATTATTCCAAGAATCATAACAAATGAACCAGACAAAGAGAGATGTAAATAGAGTTTTTAAACTGAAAGCTCTCAAAGTAATAACTTCAATAATAACGTTCAAGATTCAAACAGTACGAATGCACACAGAATAGTAAAAAATGTTTGTTCAAAGTCCATAACTGGAAAGCATAGATAACAGAACTTATCCAAAAGGAATGGAGAAAATTAAATCAACCTGTCAGAGAAAAACTACTGCTTCTTTCTGTAATTTCAGACTAACATTAAATGAACCTGAAAAACTGACCTCAAGTACGGACTCGACTCTGTATAATCCATGTATAGACCCACAAATAGATACCCCTTTTCGATGACAACAAAGAATCTGAAAACCCCCAGCCGTAGATTGAGTTCAGTTACTTCATAAAATCCAGTTATTGTCCGGGAGCAGAAAGAGGAAGAAAACCACCTGCGATTGAAAAACAGGCCAAGAATCTGAAACCTTTTGCAGAGGAATTGAGAAAAATCGAAAATGAAATCAAGGAAAACACAGCACTCACCCGAAAATGAATCAAGAAACGAATTCTGAAATAATTCTCAATGAAAAACGAAAGAACATGAAATGGGTCGGTCCAATTTTCATTAAAAATGCTTGATAACAACAAAAAATACAAAATGGGTCGGTCCAATTTTTCTCGGATCAACAAACAAAAAAGTTTTTGATGGGTTAATTTAATGAAAACAAATCCTTGTCCGGGAGATGGGCAACAGCCGAAGGGAGAGGAGGGCAAAAGTAATTAAAAAATGCAGATAAAAAGTCCATGCATGTGGCGAGTAAAACAGGTGAAAAACTGTAAAAGCAAGCACCAAATTTGCTGTATGATCATATGATAGAACATTAAAACTTACCTAAATCTGCGGCCCGGTTGTACACACAACTATAAGATCCAGTTTGATAAGCATTATTAAGATGTGATTGTTTAATAATCATTTGTTTGTTTTCATTTATATATTTGATATTGACTATTAGTTTGACAAATTTTACTGTTTTCCTTGGAGAATAAATCCATGCATTCAATGTGGATAATATTTATCCGGCTGCACTCTTAAAATTTATTTATCAAAATAACCCTGTTTGTAAAATAAAAAATTGCAAGTGGCCTACGGACACGCCATTGTCCTTCTTTCTTCTGAAGAACCGATGGCTGCGCAGTAGCTTAAAAATGGAAAGTGGTGAACCAAAAATCCTCATTTCTAAGTCCGATCTGTAGAAATTTGAAGACTATTTGAAGGTAAAACTCGAGAAAATATAGCTTTGAAGCTATGTGTGATTATTGATTTTGTATCTCATGCATAACGTATTTCAGAGTAGATAAAACTGAGGAAAACTATCGAGTGATGAACAATTTGTGTTTCACGTTCTCGTATTTTGGTACAAATGTGTTGAACATATCCTAGTATTGTTCTGTTGTCGTTTTTTTTTTCAATTTTTGTACTGTAATTTTTTTACTTTTTACTTTTTTCCGTAAATCCTGTACAAAAATTTATCATGCTTACCGGTGGATCTTCGGTTCATATCTTTCACGGATCTGACCTTGCCTTACGATCTTCAAGGAAGAACAATGTGGAGAGGGTTTTCATTTCCTGTCAGATTTTTTGGGAAACAGACAGTAGCTTAGGGGAGAAGTGAACAGTCATGACAAATAAATTAAAATATAACATTTAAGGATATTTTGGTCATTAATAAGTTTGTTATGATTTTATCACTCTTCTTAAATTTGCACCACACATGATATTATATACAACCCAAATTAGATATCTTATCCTATCAAACATTTATCAATCAAATTATTAATCATTCAACTATCACGTCCTACAAACCAAGCGAACCCTAAGTAGTTCATGTTCATCATTCAACAATTATTATACATATGATCATGAATTCATGATGGTAAATATTAAATCCATTTATTTTCCATATCCGTTGCTCCTATAAATGATAATTATTGGCGTCAATAATTGCATATGTTTCAACTGTAATTTGAGTGTTGTAGTTTGATCTGTGTGTGCAATGATTTGTATGGTTGGAGGGAAAATAGGAGTGGAAATAAAAAAAATGTATTATCATAGTTTTTCCAATTGTTTTTCAAAAATTTATTTTTTACGCTTTCTCATTCATATTTATAAACATTATTTTCTATAAATTTTTTGTTATTTACGACAAATTAGTTACATGCACCAACCAACTCGTCTCTATATTCTAAAATTTAATTAATGAGACAATTTTATGATATTATAATAAAGCATATAAGATGACACATTATTTAAATATATATAATAAAGCATATAAGATGACACATTTTTAAAATATATATATAACAATGAAGAGGTATTCAAATATAACCAAAAGTTCCCCCATCAATTTTGGAAGGTAAACAAATCGGTGATATTTTGAACTTTGGCAACCACATCTCATCAAACATCCTTTAGCTGTTACATAATTTTACACACTCTGAACCTATATATACATCCTACACATGCGAAAATTTACCACAAAATCAAACAAAGTTGAAAAATTCACTCAAATTTCAACTAAAAAAGTGCATATTAATGGCATACTTCAATTACCATTTTCTTGTGTCTCTGATCTTGACAATGTCATTCACAAGCCTCCACACCAGTCAAGCATCACGCAACCTGTTACAAACTATACCTAACCTACCACCACTGCCTACGGCGGCAATGCTGCCATCGCTTCCTGCTCTGCCGAACCTTCCCACAGCCGCGTTGCCGCCTTTCCCGGCCACTTCATTGCCCACACAGCCAACACTTCCAACTTTGCCAAAGCCCACGTTGTCACCCTTGCCCACAACTATCCCATCATTGCCTAGTACCATGCCTACGCTGAGTCTGCCGCCATTACCTGCGGCCATGCCCACAATCCACACCACTGTGCCGAGCCTTCCTTTTCTTGCACCAGCTCCAGCTGCTGCTGCCGCCACCAGCTCCTCTACTAGCCCTTGAAATGGATAAACGGTGTCCTTTTACATGTGGATTGAGTTGTTATATATGGTGTTTTTCTGTGGCTTGCTATAGCAGGATTTGATTCTGAGGATGTTTTCATTGTATTTTAGGGTGTTTTTGTTTCTTGTTTCTATTGCTTTGATTGCATGCTATTGTGTAAGTTTTGTTGCTGTGATGTGATTAGACATATTGTATCATTATTCTCATAGATATCGTTTTAAATTCAAATTATTGTGTTAAAGAAGATTTATTGATGCCTTAAGCTTGAAAGATGCTTGGACAGCAAAAATTTGTAACATACTTAGGTCACATTTTTTGTAGAAACTGGGGCAAGAATTTATCTCTAACTTTTAATTAAAAAAATAAGATGAAATTTGATACCGTGTAATTTGTATTGTATTTGGCTTCATTTCGATACTGTCTTGTTTGATAATAGAAGAATGGTTACTGATTAAAAGTTATTTTTTTATCCATAAATTTTTAAAAGAAAACCTTTTTTCATTATAATCGATATTCGAATTGTTTTAAAAAAAGTGTTACTCGGTAAGCTTTCTTTTCTAGGTTATGAATTTTTCATGTGGAGACCACTTGAAAACATACGTGCATCTCGCACGGATAGTGTTAGTGGGCCAGCTTTCATTTCAGAGCTATTAATAAGTTAAAAATTGGGTCTTGCAGGGAGTCATGAAGTTCCAGCACCCGAAAATGAATTAAACGCATCCATTGCATTTCATTGGAATACAAGAACATCCAAAATTTCTGGAAAATATCGAAACCGTGGAGAAAAATTCCCAGGCATCCATTTGTGGGGATGGGATCATTGAATGATATCAACACGTAAAAATACAACTTTAAATCGATCACCAATTACCAACCAATTATTTCTAATGACTTCAAGACGCAAACCTACGACATCTAACGATAATGACTGCCTATCCGACCGTGTTAAAATCTTTCACATAACCCCCAAGACAATTTCCGACCAATTGCTCATACTTGAATTTGAGACCATATGTGCATCATCATTCATCCATAGACATCCTGTCAAGTAATTTATCCTAAAAAATCGTTTAAAGATACTATGGTATCCAAGGGCTTTCACCAATGATAGACTTTCATTTCATAGCTGGAATATTTCCTCCTTGCTAATGTTACTTTTGATTCCCTCGCCATATGCAGCTTGCTCACAACAATCGCCATTTTCAAGAACCTTAGGTGCATCAGATTTTGCAGACACTTTTCCATTCACATGTGCTGAAGTTGGCATTTGCTCATTATTCAAGATGCGACCATTCTGAAATGACAAGCTAGTACATTTATTTCGTGGATGTTTATCAAGAAATCCACGACCAAAAAGTGGCTTCAACTTTGCTCCAGAACTTTCTCCATTTGATTTCTTAACTGCATCTGAACTATCATAAGGGAAGATTGTAACATTTCCACACTTGCCATTTTCAGCAAGTGCTGAGGAACTGGACGAATTCTCTTCTACTAGAGCCTCACCATTGGCGAGAGCCTTGAAAGAAACACCTTGTGTATCAACATTCTCCAAGATGTAGTTTGTAGCTGCAGACGGACTTCCACTTGACATTCTAAATATACCTTCTTTGGTATTCTTTTCACTGCACCAAGCTTCACTTTCAACATCAGTGAAGGGGGAGAGATTTCGAGATTTGCTAACATCTGGTTGTGGGGAACAGTTATTGGTCAACGAAGTAGTTGCAGAGACTGGTGGAATAGAATGCTCTGCAGAAAAAGCGACTTCATCAAGTGTCAGGGATACTTCTCTGCTCTTGTTAAGATCAGCATCCATGGCTACATGAAAACATTCTTCAGAAGAGAGGGATTTTATGTCTTCTCTTGCACGTTCTGCATCATTGACCAACGGTGATTCTTCATGAAAGTGATAATTTATGTAATATATTTACATTTAAATATAATCAATTCAAATTACAACATGTATCAAATTGCTGTTAAACCTTCATTAATTTTTATAATTACGATATGACCAATATTTGAATATAAATCAAATTAGTTATAAAAATATTGTATAACAACGTAACATGTGCGTCGATGCACTTGTATACTAATAAATCTAAGCATTTTCTCATCAAAATTAATCATATCTATCTTAGATATGATAAATAACTTTTCAATTTATTATAAATTATTTTAGATGTAAAATATCATAACGAAATCAAATATTCGAGAAACTAATTATTTTTTTAAAAAAATATTATTTATATGTAACATACAATACCAAATAGATCAGATTATATGCGCGGTGTTGCTACTTTGTATAATTCACTCTTAATTTAATTTATTAAGAATGAAATTTCAAAATAGAAGTCTTCGGAAACAATAATACCTTCATGATTTTTTGAGACCTCTGATCTGGCACAATTAGAAGACAACTGCTCAGAATCGACTGGGACAGGAATATCAAGCAATTCTGCAACAGAAATTTCAGCAGGTTGGTTCAGAGAAAGATCTAATTCTTGTAATTTCATGTCTTCCTTTTCTTCTTTTCCTAAAGATTCGTCAGGAAGTAAGCACGACGGACGAGCACAAATCCTGTCAAAAATTAACACACAACAAACATCATTATACACCAATCGTAATTGTAATTCTAAAAGACGTGAAAGGTTGATCAGCATTAGTCCCACAGCATCAGATAATATGAACAGAAGATAAACTCAAGAGCATGTTTAACCTATACAATCTTTTGGCTATTGTTTTAGCAAAAAGCCTGTCGTGATGGATAAATAATTGGTGAAACAGAAAAAGACAAGAAGTATATCGAGAGCTTTTAGGGGTTTTCCGTAATTAGATTAAATACGATAATAGTAAAGCCTCTGAGATTGAATATATTGCATTAATACAAATCTATAGGGTAACTTAAATCTCGTGTATTAAACGAGAGGACTGACCTGCTATATAAGAGCATATAAGCTCCTTGCGAAAGCACCTCGTCCAAATCAGCGTTAGCAACCTAATAAAAGATAACATTAGCTTAAATCTGTTATGAGAGTGCAGTGCATACTGATTTGAATGAAGTATGACATAGTCATGAATTTCAATCCTTTCTGTACGGATCATGGTCGAAGCTTCTAACAGTAAATTTAGCTCACAAACAATTTCTCTCTTAAACTCCATGATTCAATAAAGTAAGGAAAAAATGAAGATGAAATTAGAAGAAGAAAGAAAGACTGTTTTAGGCAAAGCTCAGTAGTGGAATTAATCGACATTCTTTCAAGAATACACCACAAAAGGAAAAGAAAGAGAGACACATTAACATAAATATCTTAGCGGTGTTGATTTCCCAAACAATGCAGTGCTCTATCAAGAGCTAACAAGATCAAATGCCATCCGTTGTTTCAAGAAGACAAGGTGCCTCATTTGAAAATATCTCGATGTACATGAATCATGTGATATGTGTCTGAGATATAATTTTCCTGATAATAACTTGAATCCATTCCATGACTAAGAACAATAAGCTTAAACGAAGACCAGTTACAAGTCAAAGATGCATGAGATAGGTTATCTTAGGTTGCAAATAACACCGTGCAATTTGGAAATAGTTGATTTAAAAAACTGAGAGTAGTCTATGGAAAAATAATCATAAGTGCATGTATTTAAACATAATAAGTTCCTACTTTGTTACCTTACAATCATCAACCATGTACCAGTTACCACGAAAGTCTTTAATGTAGCAGATGTAGTGGCCAAAATATGATGCATTCAGCATGTCCACATGTACAATAACTGCATAGAGCTTGTAAACATCATTTCCATCTGCCAACTCACCCATGTAAGGGATGAGATCTAGTGTCTCCGGGAAAGTCACCCTCTTATTAAGTTTCCCAAATCTACCACTCTGCAGGAACATGGGGAAAAAATTTCAAGATAAGCCCCCATAAACGTTGAATGAATCCTCCCTCTAACTGGTCTTCCCCACATTAAGGTAAATGAGGAAAATGAGTCGAGAGTTAAAAATGGTGAAGTGCATCAGAATAAGAAAAAAATGGTAGACCTGAAACCTCTTCAAGGCAATTGTAAGGATGTTTGGGGCACGACTGATTGTTAGGCGTTTCCATGCCATAACATAATCATTGCAGCTGAAGGGACAACACATGCTAATTGGTCAAATGCAGCATATGAGTCTTTTACACATCAAAGAATATTTTTTGGGATCATATTTGACAGGATTAAGATAACAACACATCTTTTATATTATTGGATATTATTATTTAAATTTAGGAAAACTTCCAGCTATAATTACCACAACATATGCTCCATTGTAGAAAGAGATGGAATTTTAATTTAAATTGAGAAAATGATAAGAGTTTTAGCACTCTGGGCATTATGTCATGAATGCAGGTCTTTATGATCGAACTAAATAAATCTCAAGCTACGTCTCATTACTCGATATGGTTTTCTGTCCCATGTGCTGTCTAAAAATAAATAATGGAAAAAACGTGACTGGAGGTGCTGTTCTCATAAATAGCAACCATACCCAGAAATATGCTCTTAGTATTTTATTGTATGTGTACAGTAACAATGCGGTATGACCGTTTGAAAAAAAAATCCATGCTTCTATCTACCTAACTGTCGCATATATATATGGTTTTCTGTCCCATGTGCTGTCTAAAAATAAATCATGGAAAAAACGTGATTGGAGGTGATGTTCTCATAAATATTAACCACACCCAGAAATATGCTCTTAGTTATTTTATTGTATGTATACAGTAACCATGCGGTATGACCGTATGAAGAAAAAAATCCATACTTCTATCTACCTAACTGTCGCATTGCAGTTCCATGCAGACCATGAATCTTCTATCCATCTGTCTGATTTTACAGTTCTGTGAACATATGCATTATGAATCTATGATTATGTTTAGTTGCTGAATATATTTGTCCAACCCGCCCTCTGTTTCTATGATTTTAAATACAACATCGTGCAAAATTTTATGAATTTAGTTTCTGTGCTTCAAGTTGAAGTTTTCAGTTCAAAGAAATCAAATAATATATTCCATAATCATATTAAGATTAGAATGTACTTTTTTAATGATTTGATAATGATTTAGGTTTAGTTAATATTTTCTACCCCATTTACCCACATTTTCTTCAGCGTACATAAAGAGAAAATAAATGTAATCTAAACTAAAGAGACTAAGAGAGATTAATAGAGGTTCATCTCTGTAGGTATTTTGTCTTACATGTAAGTTATCATGATCAACCACATATGTGTTGTTGCATGCTATCTTCACTCTATTTCAAATGAAGGATAGGCTTGACAAAACATTTATGAAACAAAATCAGTTTTAAAAAGGGAAAAAGCATAACTCACTTCCGACAGGTAATTCTACTTTGTTATTAAGTGGCTATATTATCATCGTGAGGAATTCCTATATATGCTTCTCACAAGTTTATCAGGCAAGCTGCATTAAGGTGAATTCAACCTAATTTTTAGTCCTAAGGACTAACTTTATGGAATACAAATGAAAGAAAAAAGTTCCAGAATATAGGAAGATTACCCATCGCATTTATACATATTATCCCCATGAAGCCATTCTTTGGCGGTGAACTGATCCAAACATTCCTCCAAAGATCCAGCATCCCCATGTATTTCAACAGTTAAATCCATCATATTCTCAAACTGATTTGAAATGTTATTGCATTTTGTGCATATAACCTGAAAGCAGGGGAAAATAATAATAAAATATATATATACATACGAATGATTTAATGAACTTCATAAAATTCTAGACAAAAAAGAAGTGAACTCCGATTTCTTTGCTTCTCAGCTAAAACAAATGAAATTTATCCAATTAATTGCAGCATGTTGACAATCATGTTACGTGATAGCTCACATGTCAAACATTCATGATCCTCATGATGAGAGCATCAGGGAAGCATAGAAGTTTCGACAGGATATTTGAGCCATGGAGTCCAACACGCAAACTAAAAATTAGGCAGACAGCAGTTCCAATTTAAGGATCTTTAATCATATGAGTAAATTGCAAGGTCACCTCTACCAACGAAGCAGACATGAAATTAAAGAATAAGGAAATAAATAGCAGTAAAAGTTTAAAATTCATTAAGTCAAGCTACCTGAGATTGAAGACGACCACCAAATATATGTTGAATAAGAGTCGTCTCCTGATAGCTAGGATGAATAGCCTTTTCACCACCAAATTCATCAAGGCAGACTGATTGCATTGTGTCGATGGCAAACCTACATATAAATAAAATTGGTGTTCAAAAAGAAGCATTTGTTAACAATTAATCATCAATACAGAAAAACGAAACTGAGGTTCATTCTGCAGCCCAGTAAAAACATAAAATGATCAAGAAATGTCAAATATAACAGATAAGGAACCCAGAAATAAGGACCTCATGAATTCGTGAGCATCCTCCTGTTTCCCATATCCAAGATTGCCACCAATATTAGGCAATCTTGAGAGGATATTAATAGGAGAAAATGCATTAGGACTTCGGCTAGTCCTTTCTACATGAATTTGAAGTTCACAAGTGAAGCACCAATCAGCCCTTTGACCTGGTAAAAGTTATAGGACGAACATTAAAAAAAAAAAGGAATCTTCAAATAACAATACAAATGAAATAAGTGCGAGATATTTAAAGAACATAATGAGATGTAAATGGTTTTAATCAATCAACTTACATTCTGCTCGGTGGCCTTTCTCCAGCAGGTAAGATACAAGGGGACGGGTGTAACCAAGACATTGGAGAACCACATTAGCAAAGCAGCTGCATAGGGGCAAAAGGAAACAAAAGGATTGATAGATGGGAAGTTGGCACAGAACTATAGCATAAAAGGAAACTTTCACTAAACTTACCTGTTTCCACAGTTTAGAAGTCCACAAGGAGGATAACCAGGACTGTTCCAATTGAAGAGTTCCACAAATTCCTCGTACGGAAAAAGTATCTGAGACCATAAATGAAGCACAGTTCCAACAAATAACAGTAAAAAATCCTGTAAACAGCCTGAAATATAGATAGATGTTTACCTTCTTTTGTTTCAGAAAATTGGAGCTTCCGCCTAAAGGAAGTACTGATGCTTTCCTTCCCCTCAATGCAGATGTAGATTGCATAAAATTAGCTTTAGGAAAAAATTGCAGGTCCTTGCATTTTGTCTTGTGCTCTGAATTCCAGTGAGATCTTTGGCAAGCTTCAGAGCTAAAATTTCACAGGTATAGAAAAATGAGATATGCAGCTGTAGCAGTGAAACGGTTGGAAGAACCAGTAAAAATTTGCATAACTGCTAAGAATATACACGTGATATCCATCAACTCCCTCAATTACCCTTAACAGCAAACAGTAGCAGTTATTTTCTTGTCAGTAAGACACGGTCCAGACTCCAGAAGAAAGAAATAGTGGTCGTTACATAATTCTTTATATTTAGAGAGACAGAGATTCCGGAAAAACAGTTGGTTAGCGTTCCCATTCTGTCTATTACCTCGTTAAATGGGATTTAAACGAGACTGAGTTCAAGAATAGGGCATTACACTAAATAAAGTACTACATTTCAAAACAAATAAATAAATAAGTAGAAAACCTAATAATCCACTGCACTAACACATGCACATAATCCATTCCAATTCCAAGACAGTAGTGCATAACTTGCTGAACAAAATTAGACCCTCAAAACCCATTCTATAATGACCACAAATTATTAAATAAGAAAAATATGTACCACTTCATAAAAATCAAGAAGTAAAAAATATAATAACCCACTGCACAAATCCACGCACATAAATCCCATTCCAAAACAGTAATAAATAAAATACCGAACAAAATTAAAACCTCAAAACCCATAATCAATACAATAGTGCCCCCAAATTGTAAAGGAAAAATATATACCGCGTAAATTCGAACACGTAACATACCAGTACTTGACCATCTTGCAACGGGCGCACTGCTTCTTCGTCAAATTACCGCAAACAGCGCATGATTCAGCACTACCAGCGCCGCCGCTGCCACTGGGGGCCGCCGCCATCTTTTTGGTAATCGACGAGTAATCGGAGGCCAAAGAATCGAAATTGGAGTCTAACATAAAATATCTTGACGCAGTGTTCCGAATCAAATATAGCAATCCAAATATCAACAAAAATCCTGTTACCACGAATTGCAGAAACCCGTTGAGATCCACCGCCACATGCATTTACAACTAGGAATTTCCTCCTATCAAACTAAATTCCAATTCAAGAATAAAGAAATTAATCATTAATTGAAGAAGTAGAACAATATTTGTGCGCTGATTTCGGTGAACCGCGACGGAGGAGGGATTTCTGGGTTAGCGAAAGATTATGAATTATATATGTTGATCACTTAAGATTTATGGATTATTAAGTATTAAACTGTTGCGTTGTGTAACATTGGGCCTCAAAATTTTAATGGGCTTATAAATTCTGGGCCAGTTCAAGATCCAAATGATTTGGATGACCCGCCCAAGTTCGCTTATACCACATTATACGGAGACGACTAATTCAAAGAATTTAAAATCACTTGGCTCGGTTTATTCGGGGACAAAAAAGTAGATTTCAAATCAATTTTTTTTAATATGTTAAATTTTCTCAATTGGTTTAGATCTTATCATTTTCCGACACCACTCTTTCTCGAACATTAAAAATAAAATAAGCATTATTTAGTTGTAAGGTAAAAACTTGTGTGAGACGGATATCTTATTTGTGTCATCCATGAAAAAGTATTACTTTTTAAGCTAAGAATATTACTTTTTATTATGAATATCGATAGAGTTGACCCGTCTCACAGATAAAGATTCGTGAGATCGTTTCACAAGAGACCTACTCTTAGTGTAAATGATAATATATTAATTAATTTCACATAATTTGTTCCATTCAACATTTGACTCAATTTTTACAAAAAAAATTAGAGCTATCAGTCATTATGTTATTCATATATTATAAGTCATTCATCATCTCGTCCTTCAAAATAATTATGTTATCCATATGATTTTTTTTTTTTAAAAAAAAAAGAAATTGCTTCGATCAATGTTTTTTATTTTTGAAATAACGAGCAATGTAATTTTGGTTTGTCCACCCAAAATGCCTGTTTCTGCATGGGGTGAATTGTCTTGTTTGGGGCCCAACAAGAAATCCCGGAGTGGTGTTGCCCACTATATAGTTTTATATGATTCTATTTATGTTTAAAAGTTTCAAACACCTAAAAGCTCTACAAATATCGAATGATTTAAAGGTTGAAAATTCTTAATAAATTATATAGCATTTCTCCATATTAAACTTATTCATAAACCCTTCTCTTTTGTTCGACCCTAACTTTAAATATTATTAAACAATTGAAAAATAATTATGATTTGCACCAAAAATCATTAATTATTTCACATCAAAGAATAAAGTTGTCCAGTGCTTCCGGGGAATTGCGGGTCTTGTGTTTTGGGTTATTTTAGACTTTTAGTTGTGTTAGTAATTCGGACCCCCAGATGAGGCCCAGTGGACCCGAATCGGGATTTTTCCTGTATGGAAATAGTCTTTTTGCATGGTCTATTTTTAATCAATTCTCTCCACTCCTTTTCCTCCTCCTAATCATCACTCAAATTAGAACTTAATCAAGATTCGTTTGGTTATTATTATTATTATTATTATTTTGATATCACGTAGTAATTTTCTTATAAATTGGTGAGGTGCAATAATTATCAATATATCGGTGGGAGAACTCATCATTAACTAATTTTTTTTTTTAAAACGACAAATATTTGATCATATAATTGTATGAGAATTAGTGTCACACAATCAATTCACATATATTACAAAGAGTGCAATTATTAAAATTTTTTATGATGTGGAACTCACAGCCGTTATCATTCGGTGCACACTGAGTAAACCCCCTGAGCAACTCAATAGTTTGTGAATCACTTTAGTAAGGTAAATCACATTGGACAAACCATATGTGACAAGTTCACCCGAGAAAATGTTGATATGAAGAATTGAACTTCTAACAATTGACCATACATTCACATATTACACAAACTCAGAGTATTAATATTGTGAAAAAAAATGGTCGAAGTGTACTAATTGTTATGTTGGAAGAGCGGTTGGTCACAAACATTATTAGTTATACATAAAATGTACAACTAAGCTACATATATATGGTATGATTTGTTAATTTCATAACATGTGACTCTTACGATCGATGCATAACTGTAAGAGTTCAATTTCCGAGTTAATTTATTGTCTTTAATCCTAAATTTAATGTGCCATTACTTTTATAAAATTAATCGTCCGAATGTGACATCCAAAGTTCAACTTTAAGGGGTCAAGGATCCTAAAAAAACTATAAAAGGGGCTGAACCTCGTTAATCCAAAATTTATCATTATTAACTCCGAGGTTTACGGGTTTTGTCCAGCGATCAACACTATAATCCTGCACCCATTTTTCACTAATTAAGAATTAATATGGTGCTAATCTACATTTACAAATATGTCAGATTATCACATGTTTATATATTTTTATTATCTTCCCTCAATATATGGACCGGTTTAGCCAATTAAGAAAAAGGTATTTTAAGAAATAAAAAATCTAACATCTCAATATTTGAACACAATCGATATTATATGCATTCTCCATCAGATTTAATGGTTATCTACAATATTTCTCTCATAATAAGACAGTAAAATATTTAGTCATATAATAGAGCATACAACTATATAGCGTTGTACACGAGTCGAGCCGACCCGAGTATCATACTACTCGAACTTAGACGATTTAAATTTTGTAGGCTCAACCTCGAATTGAACTCGATCGAATATTCAATGTTAAGTTCAAACTCGACTGGTGAAAATTTCAAGTTCCTCGAGAAGTTCGAAAATATTTATAGTATAATTTTAAGACTATTTTTTTATTAATATGAACCAAAATAACCTTAAATTATATATTATTTTTAAAAAATACTACTCGAGTAGATACAATTAAAACTCGAGCTCGATTCGAGTGTGAATCGAGTTGTTCGAACTAGACTCGAGCTCAGTCAAATCAAACTCGGGTAAAGTTTTGACCGAATCGCTCACTAGTTACTCAGGAATAGCTCGAGTAGCTTGCATGAACTCCTATTAGCTGCATTGGAATTTGCTTCCCAACTTTTATGATTAGTATTGATGATTTTTTTTTTTTTTTAAAAAAAAAGTAACAATTTTTTAAAGATTAGCACACAAAAATTATTCTTGTTTTGATTTACAATTCATTAGGAGCAATCGACTTTTCTAATGACGGCAAGGAGAAATTAAATTTTGGTAATGTATTTTGTACGTCTTTATTTTTGGTCATATTATTTGTTAATTGACCGTATTAGTTTACTAATTTATACAATTTTTTCCTAATTTAATAATGAATTAGTGAACAATAACAACAAGACCAAAGATCAAAAATATAAAATTAAGCGAAAAAAATTCTCATGCTAGTAATTCCATTTTTGGTACAATGTGACCCATGACATTACCTAGTCATATCACATGAGTGTAATAATTACCTAAAAGATTCTTAAACCCTAACAACTCCAATTGTAAGAAATAAACTAATTAGAAAACAGATCGGATAGTCTTATTTAAAAAGTATATATGGTTATTAATATGTAAATGATAAAACTCAAATTATAAAAAAAAATCCACTTGAAGTCATAATTTTAATCCATGTAATGGATTCCATGATTTTGTGACTTTTATAAAAGAATTAATGGACTTTATAACGACTCCAAGCATGTGACTTTTTAAAATAGCGCAGCTCCATTTCCCCTCTGCGATTATTTGGCGCAGAGCTCTATTTTTTTTAATTTTTTTTGTTTTTTTAATTATAAATATTAATATTAAAAATTATAAATATTATTTATATAATAATAATATATTATTTTAATAATTAGATATTTTTAAATAATAATATATTCAATAATATATTTAAAATAATTAAATAAATCAAATAAAAAAAGAATATTCTAAGAATATATTTTTTAGTGTAAGATTTAAAGTAAATGGGTTGGAGATGGACGTTGCATTTGGTGCAAAAATCACACTATTTTAGTGAAAAATTGACACCAAAATAGATTTTTGGGGTGGAGATGGCCTTAGCGGCCTTAAAGGTCAGTTTAGTGAGTCATTTTATTTACACACCAAATTTTATGAGACGGATTGCTAACCCGGTCAACTTAAAAAAAATATAATTATGTATCAGAGCAACCTTTCTCACGGATAAAATTAAATTCACAAAACCGTCTCACAATAAACCAACTCATTTATTTAATTTTATTAAATAAATTGGTGCTTTAGGAAATTAATTAATCAGTGCAAAAATATTAAAATTGATCACTTAACATATAATCATTTTAAAAAAAATTAGTTGGAGCACGACGTTAACGATGTGCAAGTTGACACATGAAGACGTGTGACAATTTTTTTTAGTGGACTGGGATCCATGATGATTATTATTTAATTTCATAAAATAAACAACAAGGTCCGTAATTAATATATTATTCAGCATAATATGAATTCAAACCAACATATAATTGTTTTTTTAAAAAAATTGAGCAAATTATACGATGACTAAGTGAAATATCTTTGAAAAATAATAAAACAGAAACATATGATTTTATTTTTATAATTTATTTATTTATTTTGGGTAGCTAGAAGGGTTTATGAGCGTCACATGGAGGAATGGTGATTATGACACGAAATCCAGAAACACGAGGAAATAAAGAATATAGCTTAGTTGTACATTTTATGTTTTATTAATTATTAATTAATACTAAATTTCAATAAAAATTGGTATATTTAACATCAGAATAAGTCTCTTGTGAGACGGTATCATATATATTTTTATGAGACAGATAAACTATACTCATGTTCACTATAAAAAATGATATTTTTGACATGCAAATTAATTTTTTTTCATGGATGACCCAAATATAATATCGGTCTCACGAAATTTACTCATAACACCGTCTCATGAGAGTTTTTACGTAAACGATCTAATCATCACATTTTCATTCAATTATTTTTCTGATCACGCTCAAAATGTCTCAAGGATATTTCTTAAATCATGTATGTAATTAAATTAATCATCTTATCAACAATGAAAGGCTAACTTTTTCTCACAATCATGTAAAGTCAAGTTGGCTAATTAAATAAAATAATAGTGTTAGATAAATTAATTTGATAGATCCTTGGTGAATCTTTAAATTAACCCTCGTTAAATTAAGAAAAAAGATATTGATTATCATGTACTTCTATAAATATATATATTTTAGTTTGGCGATATTTTTTGCAACTGAGTTTCGAAATCTATATATCATGATATTGATGTCAAATGAACTAAAAGTAATCGACATTATCCACTTCTATATTACATTTGTCATGCTGTAAGTTTTCAATAATTTCCATATAAATTAAATCATTATTAATTATTTTCGTTTTTTAGATGACTAATATTATTTATTAATAGGCAGATCGTCATAACCCAAACGCAAACACAATATCCCAAGACACCACCAATCACCAAAGTTGTACAAATTATGAAATTAATTTGTTTTCATACACAAAATATACATTTAAAAAAAAAAAAAAATTTCTCATGAGTACTGTAAAACTGTGTATTTTTCTGAAAAATTGCCCGATGTTATAGGGACTTGTGGCCAAATATTCAGTTTAACAATAAAATATTTGCCCTTTCGGAGTCATCCATGGGGCATAAAAAATGCAGCATATACAGACCATAAATGAGATGGTCATGAAATCACCCGACTGCATGCATTCGATTCAATGAATCGATACCATGAATTCCGTGCTAGCTGCAGCAACAAAAACAGCTGTATCTGTGTTAACTCTTTCTCATATATAAGATGATCAACCGATCATCTCGTTTTAAAAAAAATATGAGATTCATCAATATTTTTTTTATTTTACAGTGAAATGATCGACTGATCGTCTTATACAAACATATTGGTAATATAATAGATTCACATCACAAAAACAACACGGGATCATGAATAATTTTATTTTGTAATCGTGCCAACTTATATAGTATTTTAAGCAAAAATATCATGCACTGAAACGTCGATTTAGCAATTCGAACGCAACCAGTCAGAGAAGAAGACAAAAAAATACATTTTTTTATCCATTTATTTGATTTGAATCATTGATTTTTTTTTTCTCTTGTTATAGACAATTTCATGATTTTAGTCATGTAACTTATATTTATTTTTAATTTCAATCATTTTCATCGGAGTGCTGAGCAATATCCAGTATTCCTTTTTTTTTTCTTCCAATTTTAGCCGATTTAATCATAATGCTGACGTGATACTAATTAACACGTCAGCATTTTTCAACGACGCGTCAGCATTCTAGTAAAAAAAATGACTAAAACTGAACAAATATACAAGATACAATATTAAAATCGTGAATTGATCGATGATAAGATGAAATTTTTTTAAAAAAAAACCATAAAAATTACATAACAAAAATTGTAATTTTTCCAACAAAGATTTAACGTCTTTGACACCCTTCAAAGCACATAGGTACTCCCTGCATGTAAACAGCCGGCCGCGCATCTGCCAATACGTATGGCATGAGACGATATTGGGATATAAATATTAATATATTTATGTGGTGTGGTTAAGTATATTGTAGCGCGTTACGTAAAATAAAAACAAAACCAAACACAGATTCCAATATCCAATGAATCTCTCGATTTCCCATGCACAACAGAACACATCAAATTTTGAGTTCCATGCGCATGATTTTGGAGTTTCTTCAAAAAATTGAATTTCTAGACAAACTACAGACACAATACAACAATATCATTAAATACGGAATATCAACACCACTGATCATGGGTAGAGAAAAATATCGAATTTTCGATATATCGAAGTTACTGTACCAAAAAATATCGAATTTATCGAAATTTTTCGGTACGGTATGGTACCGATACCGAAATATTTTGTACGGTAACGATATGTCATTTGAAATTTTTGATATATACTGAATTACCAAAATAATATATATAAATTAAAATATATATAATATTTTTAAATAATGAAGTTAAAATTTTTAAATAATATAAAGTATTTTTTTGGTATAAACGATATATATCGATACCGTACCAAAATAAAGAATTTGATTTCTATTTGGACTCGTCATGTTGGAATTGTCCAAATCAAAGTTCAGTGAAGCAACTCGACTCATAATTGAGAATTTAAACTGTTGAGAAGTCTTATCTCTGTCGCTTAACCTTACAGCTAACTAGAAGACTGGATGCTGGGTCTTGACTTGTTAAAAAGCTGACAGGCTTCAGAAATCATAGAACCTCAGACATTGTTGCAAAAATAGCGGATGAAGAAGTCGCACATGTTGCGATTGAAGTTTATTGGTGTTCATTGATGTCTTCGATCTTCAGACACATATTGCGGTTAATTGGTGTTTATTGTCTTGATGGATTTGTTTTGTATATATCTTTCCTGGTCTCTTTGAATGTCTTGAAAATTTTGTTTAGTATTGGTAATTATTGGCCTTGGAATTATAAAATAATGAATTTTTTTATATATACTTTCGGTATGACGGTATTTTGCCGATACCGTACCGAAACTTCAGCATATCGAAAAGCGATACGAAAACGGTATCAATTTTCTCATACCAGTATTTTCAGAATGGTATACGGTATCCGAAATTTCGGTACGATATACCGTACCGGCATGGAAAATAATTAAAATTTTCTATGCCTTTAATGTCTTCATATATAATTAAATTTTTCAGAAGAGTATGCGTTCAAATATTGGTCTCTTAACGAATCTCACACATTCTTCTATTAAATGGTCTATATTAACAGATGTTATATTTTGATTTATTAATTTTTTCAATTTTCTAAAGTGCGTATTTCATCTAATTATTAGTAAACCATATTGATATGTCACAACAGATGAGTGGTAAAAGTGTCATGGAATTATGATAATATCATCCATAATTTGAAATTTCTAAAAATTTATTAAAAAAAACCATTTATTTTTGTAAGTAACAGAAACTATCCTCCTTAAATTAATATACCAGGAAAATTTAAAAATCAATTTTAATATAATCTCTATTTTTTTTTAAAAAAAAAAGCTTAATCCCAAAGAAATATTATACTATATGCAACAAAAAAAACTATTATTATTAGTATATAAACACGTAACAGTTGTGTAAGAGAACTAGTTAATTAATATATAAATCATAGTCAATACGTTAAACAATTTTATGGTTGAGCTGTCGGCAACACTGCAATGATGCAAATGACCTTTTTATTAATAAACAAAATCATCTGAACTTTTCCATATTTAAAAAACAAAGAGAACCTTACAAATAAGATTCTTTACTTCTTTCGTGTCTCTCTTTTTTCGGTAGGACGTAGGAGAATTGAAGAGTTAGTTCGTGCTAATTCATCCAGACTTATTTTTCCATATCAAAACATCATTCGATTATGTGGAAGTTTCACGTATTAATGGAAGTTTATGTTATGCCTTGATAACGTAGGAGCTAACATTTAATATGAAATGGGAAGAAATAATCTAATTTTGACCTAGAAAACTCCAAAATTTCTATGAGACCGTCTCACGGAAATTTTATGAGAAAAATCTCCAATTCGTTTCATGGATATAGATCCGTGAGACCGTTTCAAAGATCTATTTCATAATAAATATATATATACACACACAAGAATTAATCATATGATTAGTACGTGGTTGAAATAATTATAAGTAATTTTACGGTGGTTGTTCGTCCTTGGACAAAACTCAATTATATTGATTAATTTATTAAGGATACCAAATTGTAATGTCGATGTCGCCACGCAAAATATTTTAGTTAATTCAAATTAAGCCTATCCAACGGGGCTCCTTAGTATTATTATTATTAATTATTACCAACCATTGGCACATGTTGCGTGCCTATTAATATTTTTTGTGTTAATTTTTTTGGTTATTTTTAATTTAATATTTATTTATATTAATTTTTTATATTAAGAATGATATAACCGTTTAAAAATTTGAATAAAAATAATATGTTAAGAATTTTAAAAGTTTTGAAAAGCACGTAAGATATTAATAAGAAAATATACAAATTTAGTAAAATAAATTTTACAGTGTTTTTATTAAATAAAAATAGAATAATTTTATAATTATGGAGGAGTATTTTTGGTATTATAAAAAATTCATCATGAAACAAAATTTAATTGCTCTAGATATCTTGAACTTAATAATACCAGTGTCTCTTCGTACTCTATGTGTCTGCATATATTACAATTATTTGGTGTTAAATAAATTTGTTTTGTTGAATTTCAGAGATTATATTAAAATTTAAAACTTTAAAAAAAAAATTATAATAATTTTTTGAGTATCTTCTGTGAAACAGTCTTCCCGGATATTTATATATGATACGAATCAACCCGTTCTATACCTAATAATTTTGACCAAAAAATAATAGTTTTCAGGGTCGAGTCGGATTGAAAATCCGTATAACAAAATTGACTCGTTATACGGTCTCATATAAGTTTTCGTCTATTTTTTTATGTCATGAGTGTTATAATTATTTAATTTAAAAATTAAAAATATAGATACACATAAAACAATATTCTATTAAAAAATTGTAGAAATATACAAGATGCAAATATATTAAAATAAGTTTAATTAAATTTTTTATTTTAAAAAAATATAATATTTTGTAATTTGAGAAAAATGATATTTTGTTTTATCAAAAAACATTATATGATATCAAAATTAATTACTCTAGGTGTCTTAAATTTAATATTATAGAAAAGAGATATTGATAGTATAGATTATATTGCTGTCGCTTTACATAAAATTGGAATTAGCTTATCCAAAGATTTTTTTAAGTTAGTTCCACCAAAAATCTGAAAAAATTGCATCTTTTCTTTTTTCTTTTTATTTTTTTAAAATTTAAACATTCAAAGTATTTAACGATATATTTATATTATATATAAAGTTTGAAACTTTTAGTGGTTCGACTTTATTACACTAATTAATATAACTATATTATCGTTATCTAAATAATAATTTAAAATTATAGTAAAATTTTATAAATCAACTCGATCTATTAATGATTATGATCAATATTCATATAAGTAATAATAATTATTTTTTGCTAACCTCGCGAATGTGTCATTTGTTAGTGTTAAATTAATAGCTCGGATAACACCTTATCCAACCTCATTACTATAAAAAAATTTCACTTTTTCTTTAAAATTATTCTAAAAAAATCAAATATATATTATTTTAAAATTATTTTCCCCGGAAACTCAGAAAAAGAAGGCCGAAGGCAAGAGTAACTCTTTAGCGCTGCGTATTGTTACACGCGCTGTCGTATCGTCATCTCGTACATGGCGGGGAAGAATATTCATTTAGAAAACTCTCTCTCTCACACACACTACAGATTCGTAGAAACGTGTGTTGATTAATAGAATAATTTCATGTATAGAGATGTGTGTGTAAGTATGTGTATTTATGTACACACCCGAATAATATAAATATATATATACACAAAAAGAAGATTTACGAAGTCGCCCCATTTCACCATCAATGCGTACCATGAACAGAACCAGGAAAAATTACACACAGTAAGCACGTTAATGTCTGTATGTTTATGCGTGAGAGAGAAGTACAAAGTTGAAGAAGGGGTAAGCAACCACTTTCTTGCAATATTTTTCACCTCAAATGCACATGGATTTTTGAATATCTTACTATTATCTCTTTCTGTCACACACAAAGTTCCCATTTTTATATGGGTTTTTTCGTTTTTCTTTATTTTCAACGGCACATGTATTCATCTGAGTCCTCTTACCTCAAATACATTTTCTATTCGCTCAAAAAACTTGGCCCATTGGTATTTTTTTTCTTTGTCTCAGCAACCCATAGAGATTCTTTCAGATCTACAGTGAAAAGTTTTGGGACATTAATGAACTTAAGATTTCGTTCTTCATCAAGTAGAGAAGTGAATATCAAATAGTTATTGGAATCATCAAAGATCAGCTTTTCAGGTCAGTCTGATTTGTTTTTTGCATGGCTCCATGCTTTTTAATCTTTATTTCGATTGGCAATGCTTGTTATTCTCCATTATCTTATGACTGCTATGTGTTAATAGAGAAGCTCGTCGAATCTGTGATACGAACCTCTGACTTCAAGTTTCTAGTGTTTTCCATTTTCGTTGCCTGGGGAAAGAACTGAGGTTTTTTTGTTGAACCTTTGAAATTGATGACATTCATATTTAGAGCATGTTTGGTTTTATTTGCTGGAATCAAAGTCAACTATGAACGGGGATGAATCAGAAAAGAAATAAACAACCTTGATTAATGGTTCTGTTCATTTCATTTTATTCTAATGGAAGTCCAATCTTTTATTTTTGTAAATCAATTGTATTCTCTTGATATTTGGTATAGAAGTTCATAGCTTAGGTATTGTGAAAATTCGTGATCGAACTTTGTAGGGAGTGGAGGGTGGATTTTTGATCAAACATGACAATTCTTTTCTTTTCTATTTGTTTCACGGGTGGATTTTGTTCAAAGGCATTGGAAGATATTGTTTCTTGATTAATTTATCGAATATTGTTCCTCATTTCTGCTATCATCGATAAGTGATGGTTTTTTTCCATTGTTTTTAGTCTAGTTTTTACTTTTATTTTCCTACACATCTTTAATTTGAACCATCAGAAATTGATTTGTTTGCAATGTTTAGGACATCAAAACATCACACTGTGGCAAGAATCAGCCTTTATGAGATGAATTCATAGTCAGATCGATAGTAGAAGTCGTCCCTTAGATTTATCAAGCTGAACTTGAAAATGGGTTGTGAGATGGAGATTGATCAATCGGAAGACACGGACATTGTCCTATCTTCCATGTGGCCAGAAGACATGAATGAAGCTGGGAGGCAATTTAATGTTGAAAGGCCAGGAGCAGATCAAGATATGCTGGAAGAGGTTGTGATAAACAAGGAACCAAACATAGTCGATTTTAAGCGCCTTATGGAGCTAACAAATTATAGTGACAAGGGTAACTGGCAATTGGCAAATTTAGTTAAGAACTGGGAATATAAGCAGGCTAATGCGGTGCGCCTTCTCAGAGAAGAGCTTGACAACCTTAGCAAACAACAGCAAGAAGTTGAACTCAAGAAGTTGGAGATATTGGAGGAGCATCGGTTTGAGCGACATGGATTTGGTGGCGATAAGCGCCCCATTTCTATCCTTGATGAAAATTTGACATATTTGTATCAACATTCTCCTCAGAGGAAGAATGCTATTATTTTCCGAGATGAGAGAGTTGAATTAGATGCTGAATATGACAATATAATTTATTGGAAGCAACGTGCCATGAGTTTGGAAAAGCTTCTGGAGGCTAGTGTTCGAAGAGAGCAGGTATTACTGGAAAAACTTCAGGAAAGTATCGAAAATCTTGAAAGGCAATCCTCTCCCGTTGAGGAATTATCCCAGGTTTTGGCGAGAGCTGACAATTTCTTGCATTTTGTCCTCCAAAATGCACCAGTTGTGATTGGACACCAAGTATGCTTTTTGTATAAATTTGTGTAACAGCCTTACTCTGTCTTGTTTTTGTGAGTTCAGATTAAAACACTTAACTATTCATTCGCTTTCAAGAAATGGTCCACGTATTTTACTCATCTCACATTTAATGCAAATCATCATTTTGGGGTTTAATCAAATATGTATTTACAGGATAAAGAACTGCGATACCGATTCATCTTTAACCATTTCCCAAGTTTGCGTGAGGAGGTGACTATCCCTGATTTCATAATGTCTATTCAAGAAATTGATCATTTAGTTACTCATTTTTTTGGCTGTTTTTATAGGACATAATAGGAAAAACGGATGTGGAGATCTTCAGTGGCGACGGTGTAAAGGAATCTCAAGATTTCAAAAGAGAAGTTCTTGAAAGAGGATTGCCAGCAAAAAGGGAAATCACCTTTGAGACAGAGCTGTTTGGTTCGAAGACGTTTTTAATTTATGTTGAACCTGTTTTCAGTAAAGCTGGAGATACAATTGGTGTAAATTATATGGGAATGGATGTAACTGATCAGGTAATTCCACTTTCTGAATATTCGAGATGGGCAGTCTAGTTTAACCTTCAAACAACCTTTACAATGCACCGCATCATGATTAGTGGGCTGCTCATTGCTGATTGTAAAGGGGAAATAATACTTTTTTTAAATGTTTGTGTAATTTTCTAACAATAGCAGTTTCCCTTGGGTAGCGACGGTCGCCCGTAATCACGAGGCTATCTGTGTGCATAGAGTTTGAAACACGGTGCATAAATTGTTGCATTGTTTAAAGAATTCGAGTTGCAATATTATCATTTAATGTAGCTTTTGGTGTAGTGCAAGCGCTTGATCCTATAACTTCTGTTTCTTACTCTTGTGGCTGTGATTGTGCCACAGGTGAGGAAAAGGGAGAAGATCGGGAAGCTTAGAGAGGAAATGGCTGTGCAAAAAGCGAAAGAGACAGAACTCAACAAAACAATACACATTACGGGTAAGTGAAATTCATACTATTTACACAAATTCGTTTCATTTATAGTTTAAATTCGACTCTCATTTCTCCTTTCTATTAATGTCCAGAGGAATCGATGCGTGCAAAACAAATGCTAGCAACCATGTCTCATGAGATAAGATCTCCACTATCTGGAGTCGTTAGCATGGCGGAGATTCTTTCCTCGACTAAACTCGAGAAAGAACAGCGACAGATGGTGAAAGTAATGCTATCTTCTGGTGATTTAGTTCTTCAACTAATAAATGACATCCTTGATCTTTCCAAGGTCGAATCAGGTCTGACTTTGCACCTTTTCTTAGCAAATCTTACTAAGATATGTTGAAATTCGAATAAATGTATCTGTATTTAAAGAAAATGATTTCATGCTTTTTTAGGAGTTATGAAATTGGAAGCTACAAAGTTTAGACCACGAGAGGTAGTAAAGCATGTACTCCAAACAGCAGCAGCGTCAATACAGAAATTGTTAACCTTGGAAGGAAATGTAGCAGATGATGTTCCTATCGAGGTAATGGATCCTCTTCTCTTGAAACTTGTCGAGAATGGGCAGGCCTATTTGGTTGTAGGTAGTAATGAGAGAACTCTTGAAATTCAGGTTATTGGAGACGTACTAAGGATTCGCCAGATTCTAACAAACTTGGTCAGGTAATAAAAGCTCTAAACTTTTATTAGATTCTAAATATGTTCTATAAAGTTAAATTATGTTGTAAAAGATTGCCAATTTTTAATCTTTAACAGCAATGCCATCAAGTTCACTCATGAAGGCAAGGTTGGAATCAACCTTTGCGTGGTCACTGAGCCGCAGAATGTAATCAAACAGGACTCTCAGAAGATTTCTTCAAATCAAATGACTGTCACAGAAAGAACTAGGAATGATTCATCTACATCTTGGGGAAAAGGAGATCAAAATGACAATAAATGCGGGCGTGTGGATTCTGAAGACATGCATCGAGACAGTAAACTAAGTGGTAATCCCGGTGGACCGGTAAAACTTTCGGTTTCAATGGAAGAAGATGAAGAGATTCACCCCAATACCGAAGAAAAAGTAGTATGGATTCGTTGCGATGTCTATGACACAGGGATCGGTATACCTGGTACGTCTTGAATTGCTGTCCGACTTTCTTGAATAAACATTAATTCCATTTAGTGAATGTAAATGTCGATATATTTTACAACTCTTTTCAACCTTCGTGAAACAGAAAACGCTATACCAACTCTGTTCAAGAAATACATGCAAGTTGGTTCAGATACTGCTCGAAAGTATGGAGGGACTGGATTAGGCCTTGCAATATGCAAACAACTGGTAATATAATCTGAATCTGTGAAATATGTCACTTCACAAAACAATTTTTGATCTTTTGTTTTGGGAATCTAGAAAAAAACTTTCCATCTTGGTTCACTAGAAAGCAAAAAAAGTAATTCTAAGCAGTAAATATTCTGTCATTTAACAGGTTGAGCTCATGGGTGGTTATCTTACTGTATCCAGCGTAGAACAGTTTGGATCAACATTCACCTTTATCATACCTTACAAAGTTTCATCAATTTGTGATGGTTCAGATGACCCTGATGAATTATCAGATTTAGACGACCAAGATGTTGCTGACGATGATGATTCAGGTTCAGGTGTTTTTGTGTTTCAACCAGGAACTTTGGGTTCTTTATTTTCATCCCAAAGTTCTGGAAGGATTCAAAAGCTCACAACAAATGGTTTTGGATTTAATGCCTCGTCTAAGTGTAATGGATTGTTCGAGGATTCCTTGTCCCCTTCTAGTAACATTACATATAAAGAGACCAGTTCGGAAGAAGATACCTCTTCAGCGCACAATATATCTGAACTCGATGTTAGCTTATGTCAGAACTTGGGTTTGGGTAATGCAAATTCGGCTGCAGCATATGAAGAGGGTAGCAGTGAAATGAATGGTAGAATACAAAAGCATACAGGTGAAGTCTTGGAGACTAGTGTTCACTCGGAAACAAATCAGGCACCAGCTCGAGAAATTCTGAAATCTGAGGTGAAACCAAAGATTCTTCTTGTTGAGGACAACAAGATCAATGTGATGGTAACAAAGTCGATGATGAAGCAGTTGGGCCACAGCATTGATGTGGTAAACAATGGTGCAGAAGCTGTTCGTGCGGTTCAACAGCAAGATTTTGATCTGATTCTAATGGTATGAACAAAATATTGTTAAAGTATAAACACTATTGTTACTTTTATCTCAGGATAAAGTTGAGCTTTCAAGGATCAGAAAAAGAGGCTACAAAAAATGTTTTATGCTAAGACACCAAAAAATGTGAATTTTTTCTGCAGGATGTATGCATGCCTGTGATGGATGGTCTTCAAGCTACAAGATTGATCCGATCTTTCGAGGAGACTGGGAGTTGGGAAGATGCAGTGAAGGCAGGAATCGATCTACAGTCGCCACCACCGCATTCTTCACCAAATTCTCGACTAGAAAAATCAAGAAAAAGGATCCCTATCATTGCGGTAAGCACTCAGACTTCTCTTAGCCCCAGCAAACTGCTATATTTTTTGTATCATTTAACGCAAAGTTACCTCGGTATCAAGTCATCTTACATGCGGGAAAAAACAATTTTTAAACATCCGTTCTCTTAGAAATTTGACTGTTGTTCTTTTGCAGATGACTGCAAATGCATTATCAGAGAGTGGCAACGAGTGTTTTGCGAATGGTATGGATTCATTTGTGTCGAAGCCGGTTACTTTCCAGAACTTGAAACAATGTCTAAGCCAATATTTACCATAGTCCAAGTTATTAATATGTATGAATCTTGTAAATGAACTAGCTAACAAAGTTTTGACGTTAGTTTATAGTGTTTGTTATTTTAGAAAGAAACTAAAAATTAGAGTTCTGTTAATGTACACATATCTTTCGTTGGAGGAAGATTAATCATTTTAATAGAGGAAAGTTTTGAGTTGTAAGAAAGTACACATATTATGCTCTAAAAAACTTGAAAAAAATTTTGGGCTAAAATTTATGAATTCTTTTCATCAATTGAATGCCCTCCCTGTCTGCTCTCATTTTGGTTTGGTTGCAGACGTTAGCGAATATCGACCACCGTTTCGCGAAGGAAATAAAATATTTCACAATTCAAAAAATAAATACAAAGCCCCATCTTTGAAAAGCTATTTATAGATACTATTATGTCACTTTTTATGTTTCCTAACAACTATAATGCTAGAACAATTCGAATTATATAAACACAGGAAATTTATTTGAGGAACAAGCCAATAGAACGAGTAGCAACATTCATCTATCAATCTTTACGAAAATAATAAAGAACTGATGACACCTTCCACACTTTCTTGATCCTAACCTGCCCACCTCTCCTTGTTCTGATTCGAACGAACAAGCTCAGGATATTTCACTTTTCCATGGATTTACCATTGAATTCCCCTCTTCTTGAAAACTTACTTGATGATCAGTTGGTTTCCGAAAATCTGGACTCGGTCAGCTGGCATTGTTAGGAGAAATCACGGAGAAAGTCGATGGACTCTGCTGAGAATTTACAGAAGTCAGCAGGTGATTGCAATGCTGATCTCTCCATACAATCACATCCACGGCATGCAATGTTCTCTCTTTCTTATCTCAACGGATTCGAAAGTGTGAGAACTACGATCCCCATCACTTTCGATAAATCTTCTATACAACTCACAATCTTGCTGCATATTGTTGCTTCCGGATGAGAATGTTGATCACATTCCAATTATTATGGAGGAATCCGATAATGTAAATAGCAAAGGCGGTCACCGCGGCTGTTCACACTATAAAAAAGAAACCCTAGAAGATGCTTCTCTGCACAATCTCATACACGAACAGTTTTGGAATTTCTCTCATTTCGGTGTGAGATCGGTTCATTCACTTCCCTTCTCCTAGAAGCTTGTCAGGCGCCGCTTATTGTTCGTGCAACCTCATGGTACCGGCGATCACCTCCCGCCCTCTTCGACCCGGCATCACATGCCACCAGCTTCCGCTTGGTTCATCCCCGAACTACACGGTATTAGGAGAGGTCCGCTCTTACATCACTAAAATTTCACGTCCCGAGATGCATGGCCTGAATATCGACAATGTTGTTGGAATTCAATAATTAAATTAACAAAAAACACTAACTATTTAAATCTAAAATAAACTTTATTCAAGGAATTCACTGTCTTAACTCCCAAAGTTGATCATAATTTCTGACTTAACTCCTCATAATTGATTATAAATGTTTGACTTAACTCCACAGACAGACTGGATCATAAATATCTAGTTTTACCATAATAGACAAGGTCACATACAAGATCAAGGCATCACCAAAAATATTTGTTATTAAACACTTTCATGCAATAGAATATAATTTTAAATTTAAGATACTGTGAAAACATCATGAAAATACACATTCCACCTATTTTGATTTTCTACTGCTCCAAATAGAAGTTTGGGACATAAGTATTTTGTTCATAACAGTAAGAGTGAATGAATAGATGATGGAGTTGACATCGTGCCAATGTATGTAGTGTCACATCAACATTTCAGGAAAAATAACTAAATTGTCAAAAAATGAAAAATACGGAACTAAACTGAAATTTGACAAATAAATTACCCAAATCACAAAAAAATAATATACTGACAAAAAATACAGTTTTTCCTTGTATATAAATCCAAGGATAGAACAAACGTCACCTTTTTGTAAATTCCAAGGGTAGAAAGGCAACATAAATATTCCCAGAAAACAAGAGAATACTTTGAATTTTTCACTTCATATTCAACCCGTTACGAATGAGGGAAGCAAACAAATCATTCCAGATTGAATTTTACTCATTTTCATATTATACTTTGGAATTCATTTATTTGTTTTAGCCGCCCGAAACTGAAAAATGAATACCAATAATGCATGCGCTAGCATTAATTGGAATCGAACTTATTAGCAATACCCTATTTCCAATCTTTTTACTTGCCCATTGATTCTTGCAAGTACTATAACCTCAAGTGAAGTCCTACGTTTAGTTGCATGCATGAGTTTATTAATCCAGCTGTCACTTTTCTTGCAAAATCGTTTTCAACTCAAAGATGTAAATAATATATAATGAAAATTTAGATTCCTTTTAAAAGTTGACTTGAAACAAAAAACCCATAAGAACAATATGAACAAAAGTACAATAATCAAACATGCATTTCGCTGGGTTCATATTTGTGGTGATCCAACAATTCAAATGAATTATTACCTGCAGCAGCTGCCCCAACAGTAGTCTTGAAATCCCTGCTGAGCCCTAGTTCTGTAATGTCCATTTGCGGCATAACATCGATATACAGTCCAAACCCATTCGTCCTACGTCGATATTCTTGTCTACCACGACTCCAATTCTTATAGGTTTCCGAGCCATGCATGCATTCGTGGCCAAAATCTTGAAGACCAAGAAGATAATAAAGGTTAGATATTTTTGGTTTGTTTTATCACATAGTTTATGGCACAAACTATATATTGCTTTGCTTGAATGTTTCCAATTAATTATCAGAATGATGAGTTTAAATATTCAATTAAATCCATTGACAATCATTAAAGTACTTGCCATCTATTTTTTATTTTTAATGATTAACGTTGTGCTTGATTTTTTTTAATAGCTTTTATGCATATAAATTATATAAACTAACGATCATAAAATTATGTGTATTAATTTTTTCTACTTTTTTTTAAAAAAAAAAGTAAAGGCGACATCTTATTATATCTTTTATTTGTCTATCCATTTTTATTTGCATAAAAGGATGGTTTCATTTGATTATCAACAGTTCATTTAATTGTAAGTTCAAATGATAAAATATTTAATGAAATAATAATTCAAAACAATTCTGAAACCTATTTCACGAGTAACAGGCTAATATTCTCCAAGAGTTCACATCGATAGAAAGATTTGACACCTCGATGTAAGCTCTTCGTTAGTATGTTCTAAGAGTTGGGCTGTTCGTCCATTAAAATGTTACGTAAGATGAGTGAGGTTCAAAATGTCGTGAGATAGTTCGGTCCATATCTGGTGTGGTCATTAGAATATTGAGAGGACATTTCCCTAGCACGAGAGTAACTATAAAGAAATTCGAAGCAATTGAACACAGTTGTCTCTTTTAATTATTGGTTTTTTTTAAGAAACGAAAGTCATTTCGTTTTATGGATCGTTGAATGATCGGTTGGGGATGCAGTTGCCATTTGACATTGCGAAATTGTTCATGACATATTGAAATACATACAAACATAATTTATTTATTTACTTTTAAATTTTACATGCCATTTATTTAAAGGTAATCAATGAGTGTGAAAAAGCTTGGCCATATTTCATTATAATGATTATCTGTATTATTTTTACATATAACTCATTTGTGCTTATTTTGCTCAATATATTATATGATTAAAAGTTTTTAAAAATCTTAAAAATTGCAATAATATATATAGCAATTTTTTCTCGAATATATGGAAAATCGGAGAGCGATTTAATTGATATGAACAAAATTTTCTATTTTAATGTAAAAGCCGACGAAATTATGCATATAGATAATTAGAATAAATATTATGCTAAATGCGATCTTCAGTATTAATATTATTAATTCGACGAATCATATCGCGTATTGTTAACACATGGAAATAGAATAATTGCACTCTCCTTACATTGATATTATCGCGCTTATAACGAAAAATTATAGTAAGATATCGCTCTATATAAACGAACCAGTCGCTCGTTGCTTATACAATATGATCAAGTATTTCCTTGAAATCGCTACGCATAAATTTTATCTTTATCGTTATTTTTCGAATTATTTGACCACCTTCGAGTGTTCAAAGAATGAATCAAACATGTGTTGCTGTGGTGATTATTTTACAAGAGTGCATTACTGGCCGTGAGTACAATTTATTTCTTGATTCCTTTATTTAATCGACATGTAGCCATTTTATTCTGTAATTATTTTCATTTTTCCTGATAGATGGCACATTGATTAATTGATTGATAAATTTTTAGTCATGAATGAAATTTATTTGAATCTCTAAATTTAAAATCGGTCTGTAAACTGTTGATAATATTGATAAGTCGGTGAAAAAAAATAAAGAAATCGGAGTTTTTTTGAAAAAGAAATCAGAATTTTATTATGAAATACAAAATAAACTTTACAGAAAAAATAATAAATTGTCAGGTTATATATATATAATTAAGTAAGCTGATGTCACAGAAAGTGTCCTTAATTATCCACAGTAATATTCACTATACAAGACTACAACAATATAAGAATTAAAATAATCAGATATTTTATGTTGATTATTTCAATGGAAAAATTCCAGAGTCAAGAAAATTGAAGAATTTGAAATAGATTATTGGAAGATTAATATACTGTTATTTAAAATCTGAGTATAATAATCATAATTTCCCACACAATATAACAAAAGCTTGACCAATTTTCTACATATTTCATAATTCAAAGGAAAATATTGCGAAATTGAATACAAATGTCATAATTTGTTCATAAAATCAGAAGTCAGGATATAAGTTTAATTAGAGCAATCCAAATAAAATTATTTCTTGCCATAATATGAAAACATATCTCACATTTCATGCACAGAATTTAATGTAAAAAAAATTCAAACTCCATCTATAAATACTTGTCCATTTTCTCTGATTATTCCACACAATATCCCATAGCAAACCAAAAAGAAGTAAAGCAAAAAATTTCTGCAACTTTCGATATATACCTTAGCTTTGCTAACATGAAGGGCGAGGGAAGCAGACAATCAAGAGGCCGACAAAAAATCCCTATGCAACTGATCGAAAACCAAGATGATATGTACGCGACATTTTCGAAACGGCGACTGGGAATCTACAAAAAAGCCACTGAATTATGCACTCTGTGCGATGTAGATATCGGTATAATCATGTTTTCTCCAACTGATGTTCCTTATTCTTTCTTCCATCCGAGGATGGACAGTGTTGTTTCCAGGTCCATGAACCCAGGTCAGCCGCAGTCAGATTTTGACCGCATTATTGATTCTCATACCCATGGGAAGGTTGAAGGGATGAACCAGGAGCTAGACAGGATTATAGCTTCGAAAGACGCTGAAAGAGTACGGTGGCAGCGCGCCATGGACGAGATCAAAACTCGGAATATATGGATGCGCCAGCGGTTGGACACGCTCACCCATGAACAAGCTCTTTTGTGGAGGGCATGGTTCAAGGAGTTGAAGACTCGGGTTACTCGGCGGATCGAGCAGATTAAGAACCAGGCATCGAGTTCAGCGATGCCTCCGCTGCCTCCCCCGGAGGCTGGAGAGAATGTGGAGGACATGGTGGTTGCGGCTGGAACTGAAGATGCTGATAATGTTCATCAGCCAGCTGTCATGCCACCGGGTCAGTTCGATTTTCCTGGACAAACGTCGAACGACCCGAACATTGGAGGCGGAGCTCCTCCCACTCTGTACTATTTGCCTCCTCCTCCTCCGGAATGGCAGAATATGTTCGCCGGTGGCGCGGGTCCTTCGCAGGAGCTTAATTTGGGTCCACCAGGTGGTGCTCCGAGTTATACCCCGCACTATGTGCCACCCCCGCCGCCGCCCGGTTTCTTCGCGGATCCCACCCAGTTTTACTTCAGTACGCCGCCGCCGCCGCCGCCAGCTTCTGGTGGTCTGTCGAATCAAGATGAAGCTTGCCCTTCCAATCAGAAGGACGATGACGCTTAGTTGCCAGATGTTCTTTTTATTGCAAAATTTTGTTGTATATTTTTACTATGTAGAATTTTGCATTTGTAAGAAAATGGTTTATTTCAAGTGTTCTCTTAGTTTCTGCTCTTCAATATAATTGTGTTATTGTGCTCAAAGTTTACTTAGCAAATTCATTATGCAAAACAAATATTAGAAGTATATGGAAGGGCAAAAATTCATTCAATGAGGAAATTGCAAAAAATAAAAAATAATATGGATATATACAAGGTAAAAAAATTGTAAATACAAAATAAAATATTCAAAAAAGGAATTTGAAGTTTGAATTATGTTTTTATTGATGTTATATTATTTCCAAATTCTTTGGCATACTAGTAGATAATTTTGTCTTGACTATGGCATAAAACTAAGACATTTAATTAAGACAAAAACTTGTGTGAGACGGTCTCACGGGTCGTATTTTGTGAGACAGATATCTTATTTGGGTCATCCATGAAAAAATATTACTTTTTATGCTAAGAGTATTTCTTTTTATTGTGAATATAGGTAGGGTTGACCCGTCTCACAGATAAAGATCCGTGAAACCGTCACACAAGAGACCTACTTCTTAATTAAAATCTAAAGGTTTGTAAACTTATTCTTATTTTCTTTCAAGCTAGTCTAGAAATAAATGAATAAAATATTTATGTTATATCATTACTTCTAAGCACGTCATGCCTGCACATTGCAAGATACTTTTTTATTTTAAGTAATTGAACTGTGTAAAAAATTTAAAAATTACATTGAAATTATATTAAAAAAATTTGAAATTATTTTATAAGGTTTTATTATTATTATGAAGGTTTATGATGATTTTGAATGAAAAGTAAATAGTTATTTAAACTTGATAAGATTCGAATAAAATTGAATTGATTTCATGAACCAGTACTGAGACTACGATAATGGAGTTTTCTTCAATATCTAATATTAAATAAAATAAACTTATATTAAATATCAAATAAAAAATTAACAAAGTTAATCGTTAATAAAGGTTAAACCAGATTATAATGCGCATGCTACTGCAAATCATTTAAACTCGACAGGGAAAATACTTGAATGGAATCAAATGTAGCTTACACTGTTACACATTACAGCACAACATTAGAATTTCAGATGAATCCTATGTCGATCCAGTAAAGCCCCTCGTTGCTCACTCATCTCTTCGAGCAGAATCTAACCCAGTAGATGGACTGTCAGCAAAGTATTCTAGATGTTTGACGTTAAAACCATCCTGCAAATTGACACAAAACAGTCCAACCAATATAAAGAACACGATTGTGAAACACATTCGTTCACTCAAGATTAATACAACAAAAGGATCAAGGATTAAACATTTACAAGGACGAGAGCAAATTTAATAACATGGCAATGATGGCATCTTCAAAAAAAAAACCCATGCCAGTAGCAAATATGAGCGTTTGTAAATGAAAATATAGTGGGTACCTCCTGCAAAGCCTTGGAAAGATCATCCACGGTCAAGATGAGACGCTTATCCTGTTACTAACCAAGTGTTAAAAATTGTAGATAACCACAGGAATTAGGAAGTGATACCCATTTCACCTTTTGCTGCTTATCTCTTTTGTCTTTAACTATAGATGACTGTCTAGCCTTGCAACGCCTGAAGATAAATATTATTCACGTAGCATTATTGATAAGAATGAATCTGGAAACGAAATTTCGACCAAAAGAGATATATTCATATTTCATAATGACACCAAGTTACATAAAATGGAGAACATACTGAAGAGCATCAGTAGCAACATCTGCTATGAATTTCTGAGTGGCAACTGCTACCAGCCTCGTCCTGAGAAAGAAAAGGAGACTGTGAGAAACAAATCCTATGCATGCTGATGACAAAAGGCCCAAAAAAACTGTCAAGTATTTCGCTATAACAAATGAAAAAAAGGGAAGCATGGGACAAATGAAAAAAAAGGGAAGCATGGGACGTAAACAGGTATAGTTTTCTCAAGGCATGGGACGTAAACGAGTATAGATTCCAACTCTCACAGTAGTTTACAAAACCTCTTTGACGATAACCTAACAAGTAACAACTAAGTCAATTTGTAAAGTTTTCTCAAGGCAGATGCTATAGGTTTCGGCCCGACTTTCTTGATTCAAATCACAATTTTTCATTACTTTTTTCTACTTTCATTTGATAATTTGTTTCCATTCTCATTTCTAATTTATGCACCATGATACCAGCTAATGAACTTACCAGCATGACTCCGATAATAGAAAAGTCACGAGAACAATATAACTTCACTGGATAATACAGCTAAATTCAGTTATTGCAATAGTTGATGGTATCAAGAAACTAGGACAAAGTTATTCCCAAAAAAAAAAAAAAAGAAATTAGGACAAAAATTGAAACAAGTGATGGGTACGGTATGCCCAACGTCTCGTCACAAAATTGAAAAAGAAACACCAAAAAGTAACTCAAAATTAGAAAAATAATTACACAGATATTAATTATTTTACCTCAAGAAGAAGAAAAACAATCAGTGAATCAAAAACAAGTAAAAGATGCTTCGTGGAAAAAGAAAAAAAACGGTACGATGGCAGCAATTAAATATTTTTTAAAAAAACATAGGTATGATCATTCAGAAGGAAAATAAATCCTGTTAATTTATTTTCCTTTGACTCCAGGTTAAGTAGCGCAAGAAAGGAGAAGAATACCTACAATCGGACATCGGGACACTGGAAGCCACTTTTTGCCAGGTAATGCTCCACCAATTCATCAGGAATCTGTACATCAATGTAAAAATTGTAATTAATTCAAAAATAACGGAAAGATAATCGTATAGTTGACTAGATGTAACGGCTATAACCGTGGCCGTGTAGTCCATCAAAGAGGTGAGGAAATCGGTGAGCGCAGCATCATCGTCATGGCGGCCGTCGTTCGGTTGCTGCTGGCTCCTTTGGCCGTTCATCGTTTCGCCAATTCTCCTTGTTTACCTCTTATGCGGGCGGCGCGTGGTACGCGGAGAACACCGGAGATCAAGTAGGGCAACGTCGTCAAATCATCCTCAGGACTGTTGTTATTTTTTAGAGTAATCTCGGGTTTACCCGCGAACGTAACGAACCCCATTACAAGAGAAATTTATTAGTTTTTTTTTAAAAAAAAAAAATCTGAATGTTATTTTTATTTTGTTTATAGACCATAAGAAATCAAAATTGATGGGATCAATTAAATTTAATGAAAAGAACATAAATATAAAATTATTTATAATTATATTAAATATCAAATAATTTGCATTGCCTGACCAATTAATTAGAGAAATCACCATTAATCGTTAAATTTTGAATTAACTTTTAAACAATCAAGAATTTAGAATTTGTATGAAAAATTGTTGTTAAATAAATTAAATAAAAACTCACGTTCATCTAACATTCTTTGACAGAGCTTAAAGTTTAATTTGTTTGGTAAAAAAATTGTAACAACTTACAAACGGTCGAAATATGTTATTAATAAACTGTTTTTAAAAAATTTGAGATACCTTATTTTTTTCAAAAATTTCTTATTTTAATATTTCATTTCTCCAAAATATCTTATATATCTTCTTAAATCTACATTTTATCCTCATTGCTTAAACATTCACTTTATGACTTTGCTTTTTATCTTGTTCTATCTTTTTATTAAGATTTAAAAATTAAATTGTTAAAATTTTATTGAGTAAATTAATAATTATAATTTTTTAAATCTACTTAAATACATTAAAATAATATTAAATATTTTTTCCAAAAACATCAATTTATCTAAATATAAAAATAATATATACATATATATCTATATAGATATATAAAGATATAGATAACTATTTACATTAACTTATAATATTATACCATTTTTATAATTTTAACGATAAAAAAAACTTACAATACTAACACCATTCAAATATTTTAACACCTTCTTGTTTTTAATAAAAGCTCACAATTTATAAACTCTTAAAACAACTTAAGAGATATAAAAACTTATTAACTGTTTTAAATAAATTTAGTCAAATACCGTCTAATTTACATTATAAATGTATAATACATATCACAATGAATTAAACATTTAAAATCCATTGTAAATAAATGGTAAATTGTGCAAGTAATCTAAACATTAATAATCCATTAAACATGCTTATCTAAATTGTGCCAGCCAGCCAGCTATGGTCTAAAATTTATTCAGGCCTCTACACAACAATTCACCGTGAGATAATCAAACCTACGCCTATCTCTGCTGACTATACCGTAATAACCCATAGACGTCGACTATGCCTGGAGGGAAAACTGGATCCGTCGCGGCCCTCACGGCAACCTTTGCAACTGCAGTGACATTAACTGGAGGATTGAATAGGGGTCCGATCAAGGGGACCTGACTCAGTGGTTTAGCATGCTGCAGCACCTGCAAAATTCAAGAGCTCATGGAAACTCAGTTCCTTGGCTAAGGCCTTTTCTTTTCCGTCGGATGGTTCAATATGCTTTCGGATGGTTCGATATGCACGATGGAAAACTGAGAATAGTAAACAGACAAGTAAAGAATCTCACCATCTCTAGTGGAGAACCAATCACACCAAGAGGCAACTTCATGCTCCCAACACGGCGTGTTCCATAAATAAATCCAGGCCTCAGAATTACACCTAAAACCCAACCGATTGCAAAAAATTTCATCAGGGACACAAATCCGCTTTCTATATGCTAAAATTAGGGTTGGTAAGACTACAAGAAGCCTAAGCCAAACGAATCTTTCAATTCAGAAATTAAAATATGCAGGCCTAAGAATTGAAAAGGACAAAAATTCAAGAAGTGAATAACAGTTTCAATCGAGAAGGAACAGTTTGCACAACAGCATGCTGCAAGCATCCCCATTAAGATCAAGAGAGCATTACACGAGATGCTGAAATGATTTTGTTCCATAAACTATATTTTCTGCAGGACAGAGATAGCTCACCTCCATATGGATATCTAACTTGTAATTCTGTCTCAGCTGCTCTCTGCATCACATTGAATACACAAAAACATTAGGAAATAAAATATAACTACAAGGCACATGGCACGTGGAATTCTAGTAAACTTTTGATCGCTGCTTCCCTTCCACTTTTAATGGCACACAAGCTTTCTAGTTGTTTCCGAGCTTTGAAAATTATCTCTCTTGGGTGTTCCCTAAAGCCGAGCGCCACAATTAGTCTTGTCTACTCATGTAATGATGGAAAGCTGGGGTGACCAACAAAATTACCGGGTGGTGGAACGGTTGGTTTCTAGTATTTAGTTAGAAGCTGGGTGGTGGGAAACATACCAAGTACATGTTTGGGTAAAATCGTTGATTAAACAAAACGCAGGAAAGCAAAAAATATCCTTGTAGCAACAATAACCTCATGATTGGTACAGCAAAAAGGAGCGTTTTTTACAATACCTTTCCTTCATAATATCCTTGAAGCACGTAATTCATCACACCAAAGTCAGCAGCCGAAATATACACAAATCTCTTTACTCCTACGAATGCAAAGAAAGAAAATTTGAATACAATTTTTTTATTTGTATTGGACCTTTTTCCTAACGAGTAGATGAAGGAGCTCAAATCGTATGTTGTATACAAATTATTTTTAACTGATTTCTTTCACCAGGAGTTCTAGTTCCGTATTTTCTGTGAAACATTCACATTTGTTGAAATTCAGAATCCAAAAGCAAAAAGATTCGGAATTTGTATAAACCGTAGATGGATTTCTTCTAATGATGGCACGCGACTCCTAGTCAAATACTGAATCCAAACATACTACTAAATTTTGAACAAAATAGCAATAAATATGCCTAATTGCACTATTTCACACTAGATATTTGATAGTAAAAACCTTTTTTACCAAGCATCATATAAAACTTCTGAGTGCGATAGAATAACTCAACTATGCTCACCAAAAAGTTCCACTTTACCAAGTGAGGATATAGAGAAGTTTCGAGCCATTTTAACCAAATTTATAGAATTCTCTTTTATGTTCACAATTGATAATTTCCCTCTAAAAAATGATAAAAAAAGAGAGAAAACACATTTCAACCTCCCAAACTTCCAGTCAACTGGAAATAGATACAAACATCACACGGGCATAGATGTATGCAATAGTCTTGGGGCCAAACAACGAGTTTAATTAATGCTACGCACACTTTAAAAAGTTGCAAAGCATATACAAAGTTTGTGAGAAGATTAAACTAAGGTTATATTAGAATTTCATCATTTATGTCAGATGCTCCTTTAAATTCTCAGTAACAAGGAGTGTAAGAACAAGTGAACTACCAAAAAGAAAAGCGTGGCAGTACCTTCTTCTGAGGCAGCTCTTATAGCATTAATATTTGCAGTTCCATTGATTTTGTACATTTCCGCATTAGAACCAAAACCACCAACACAAGAAATCTGCAGAAGAAGAACATTCGGATATGGAGAAAGGGAAATTTGACAAAAGTAGTAGACAAACTTAAAAGACCCTGGAAAGTATGTTACCAATGGGACAAATGGTAAAATAGATAGCAAAGGAAAATAGATAAACCATGGAAAAAGTTCTCTCAGATATATTGTATACAAGAAGGAAATGAGCCCACCACCCTCAGCCTCTCAAAATTCAAACGATAACTTTTTTATCAGAGTATAACTCTGAAATTTCTCGTCCAAAGTCACTCAAACATTTTTATATATAATTTTAAATTATATGTTATAATAAGTGAATACGTACAATTGAAGTCACTCCCTTCAATACATCCTTCTCTAAATTCAAACGAGGACATGTTGAGCAGAGTATACCTCTGAAATTTCAAGGTCCAAAGTCGCTCAAACGTGTTATATATGTTTAATTATATATTACAATAAATGAATACATACAATTGAAGTTACTCCCTTCAAGACATCCTTCCACGAATCCATCGAAAAAAGGTTACCTTCAAGCAAGTCAGAAAGGAAATAAAATGAATGAAGACTCTTCGCTAAATGAAAACAGGAAAAAATGGTGAATGTTTATACTTAACAAGAAGAAGTAAACCTTGATTCCAAATCACACTGCTTGCCCAGGGTTCACCGATCGAGGATCCACCTGATCTGCAAATAGCATTTCAGACAGGACCAGACGAATCAAAACCAAATAGAAAGTTCAGAAAAAATATGAGTGAAGATCGATGGGAAGGTCATTAAAATGATATCGTAACTCATTCCCTCACGAAGGTAAACAAACTTCTGCTTAAAAATAGCAACCATGTTTTGCTTGCACTCAATCTACATGTCATTCAATAAAATATATCACAACAAAAGGTGTCAGTAACCGAGCTCCATTAAGATGGATAATTCACTCAAAATTTTAAAGATGCATAGACGCTACCAAATGAAGATTCTATGTAGTTAAAGAACCATTCTATTACATTAACTTAGTATTCAGCTGGTGAACACCCTCTTTGAAAAAAGCAACTCCAGCTGACGAATTCAAGAGTTGAAGCAGTTACACAAAAACGTATTGCTAAGCATTTCCTTGGAAGTTTGGGGAAAAAAAAGAGACAGATGACAGTGGGAACCCCGTGAGACTCCTTTCCCTCTCTATTATAAGCTTTCTTTTTCAAGCGGTCATCCTCGTATACAATTAGCAGTCAGACAAATCAAGGAGACAATCTCAAGTGGGATATAATACCTGCTGAGGCTAGAAACTGTCAAACCACGGTCCAAAGCTTCCTTGCAGATATGAGAACCAACAAATCCATTTCCGCCGAGCACAAGCAACTGAATTATAAAACCATAAAAATCCAGTATGATCCCAACGACAGGTAGCAAAAAATTTTCTGGCCTGGTGATGCAATTTTATGCCATTGGAATACAAAGATATACCTTCTCTGTTGGAGGCGGAGGGACATGTACCGTCTCTGCTTCATCAACTTTATCAGTTTTAGGAGGATTGTTATTGTCAAAAGGATTTTCAGAAACAAAGGATAGAAACCGCCCATTTCTCGAGGCCGCAATTCTGAGGTTGAAAAGATGTTATTTGAAGTAAGATAAATAATCAGAGAAGAAAAAAGAACAGATTCAAATAAAAAAGGGCAAGAGGAAGACAAAAGAGACAGTAAATGAAATATCGTTACCAAATGAACACTCGAGGAGATGCATAAATCACTCAGACTCGTACAGCTTATATATGAAAAATTTGTAATTTTAAGGACTTGGGCTTTAGTGCTATGCATTGGCTTCTTTTAATTTGAGTCAAAGTCAGACTTCAACTACCTCATGATCACTTCTAAAATTGCTAGAGCTGCAGTGTTATATTACACACCACCCTTTTTCCAAAACCCAGCTGAAAGATCAGCTTCTAGGTAATGAATTAAAAACTGAGACGAATCAAGGATTTAGGAATTTAGCGATGGAAAATGAAAATAAAATCATTAGAATTACAATCAATTCCCTTGCTGGTATAGGAAACGAAAATGCAAGTGACTCCTCCGAAAAAAGAAATCAAATAAGTTCATGAACAAAAAAATTGCATTTCTTGGAGAAAAAGTAAATGCTCCAATTTGAAAAAAATACTAATCAAGAAGGAAATAGGTTACGGCACGCAAGCAATACCCAAAACCAATTCAGCATTTCGAACCCCGATAATCTCCTCCAAGAAAATCACAGTTACTCAACACTTAATAAATCACAAACAAAGAGCGCAATCCCACAACCGACATATTGGTTAAAAACCTAATTAACACACAATAACACAAGCACCCCCAATCAAGACGGGAGAAAATAACACAAAAAGAATCGTTTTTTCTACAATATTCCCACTTTCCCATACAAAAGATGACAGAAAATAAACAACGAGGAATCAAGAACTGGGTAAAGAAAATAAATAAATAAATAAAAACGTTAAGCTTACGAGGATACGATGGAGGAGAGCTTTGAACGACTAATCAATCGAGACATTATTATTCCCTTCAGCTTTAGCTCCAAAAAGGAGAATCTTTTCGCGAAGTTTGCGTTTATGGCAGCTTTTATGGGCGACTCGCTCCCTTCTGTGTATCAAGTGGAATGCATAATTAGGCAAGCATACTGGAGTCAAATTCGGGCACGTGGCGGATTCCGGCGTCGACACGTAGGACATTAATGCGGCTGCCTGCCAGAACTTTCCATCGGGTTGGGATTTGGATACGTCATTCGATACACGGCCCATCTATTTTGGGCTCAATTAAAATTCGAAAATATAAAACCTGATTAATATCTTAATGAATTTTTCCTCATCCAGGCGATCAGTTCAGTTGGGCTATCTATGCGACAGTGACTTGGAAAAAATTTGTACTTTTATATTTATATACTATATAAATATATTTATAACTTTGTGCGATAATTTTAATCTAAAAAATAATGAAATAAAAATAGATATAAAAATAAATGGGTCGAACTTTTATCCAATTTGAACAGATTTTAAACCAAGCTGACCCAAAATGGGTTTAAAACTATGAGCATCGAGGGTGTAATTAGACTCGAGTGATTCAACTATCCATCCAGTCGAATTGAAATAATCCATTAAGTTCAAATATTGGAATATAAATAATTTAAATAAGAAAAATAATCGAAACATAGATTGATTGCAACACAGTTGGGAAAAAAAATATTGGAATCACTTAGTCATGGCATTTTCCTGACGTTTNTCCATGCGAAAGTTAATCTAATTTATCAAACATTAAGGACCGGCATTAAGGGCTTCAAGCTGCCTTCTCAGATCGTCGAGGTTGGAAACTGTATCCGTGGTTTCCTCGGAAGCAGGCCGTGTCTGAAACTCGTCGGCGCTTGGAAGCTCATGAACGAGACCTTCTGGCAGAGTACCTGAATGAGCATAGAAAGTGAAGATAAAAAACGAGGCAAAGTGTGGTAGTGGAGGCGAGAAAATTTGAAAATAGAGAGAATTGACAGCATAAGAGGAGAAAAGATATAACCAGAATTGGAAGCTGAGCCTTGTACATCACTGTCACCAACAACACTGATCACAACAAAGATCAGAATACAGCTTTAAAACTTGAAACAGTACGAAAATGGATGCATTTACAAGGTTTACATTGCCAAGCATAGATTAGTCTAGCGGATCTACCAATGCTACTTTGATGAAGGTTTGATTTACAGTTTTTCAAGGTTGACATCCGAAACTAAAATCAGGTGCAAGCTACCTTATATTCCATTCATTATCTTCATGGAGACACTCGGGTTCCAATACTTCATCAGCCTCCATTTCGGCTCTAGCAGAAGCAGCATCCCTTGCTGGCTTTGCACGTATGTATTCTTTCTGCATGATAAATATTTATTCACTATATGAAAAAATTGAATAATTCGGTAGACATCTATACAAAATAATGTATAATGGAATATATTAACATGAATTTTGGTTTTACAACAATTTATGAAAAAGTATCCTCTGGGTTGTTTTACCTGTCTCTCCAAACAAACAGCATTAGAACATTGAGGGTTGGGCTTCATTTCCATAGTTGGAAAGTAGTCTTTGAGGGCATTGTAACCCTATAGTTGAGAAAGTAAAATCAATCACTAAAAAGAATCGAAATGAACAAAACAGCAACATATTCTACAGAAAGGACAATCTGGCACTGTATCTTATTTAAAGAGTAGGGATACAAGCAGAGGATGTGATAATAATAGAGAATGTGAAACAGAAAATCAAGAGTGTGATATGAATTACCAGATAAGGGGTGACATTCCCAAACTTCAGCAAGTATTTAAGTGTATTCTGTACAAGAAGGCCAGCAACAACTCCCTTCGAGTAAAATTATGTAGTTAGGTTTGAAAATAAAATGCCAAAGGAAAGAGAAATATCATCAAGTTATGACAATATGAATTCATAGAGAAGCCAGCAATTGGGCTGTACCCCACCGAAAGGAGATGGCGAAAATAATCCAGAGGCACAAAGTATTGATCGATTTCAAACAAGCAAGAATACATCAAACCAATTTCTAAAGAACGTTGTGTGGAATATAGTCAAATACAAAATCCATTTCTGTGTTACAGCCTACGGCCCTACAGGAAATAAAAATAAAGTATCGATACTGATATATGATAACACATTGCGTTCATAACAATTTTGTTTATCCACGCGATTCGTAAACAACTATAATCCTTGCCGATACAGATCGTTAGAAATTATTAATTTGACTCTCAGCAGTAAACCAACTCTCACTCTGAAAAACACAGAGAAAAGGCAACAGAGCAGAGAAAGCAAAAAAATGTTTACCATTGTAGTAGGTAAAGATGCAGCGCAAACCCCTTCACGTTTTAAGGTTCTTTCATCAACCCCTGATGCTACAACCTAAAATAATTTCATCAATGAATGATTCACTTCTGCTTTGTATTCAATTTCAGAAGGAAAAACGTTTTCAAATGGTAAACCTACCAAGGGAGGTGCACATGCAAAACAGGCAGTTTCACCAGGAATCAACAACTGTATGTGACCGGAAACAGCATTCTCGGAAACACCTGTACAAAGTATTTCTCGAATAAATCCACGCACAAACATGTCGCACAATAATATACATTATCTTTTTTATGTAGGTCCACCTTATAAGAATTTGTTATTAATGTGATCAAAGAAGAAAAAAGCAAATAATTAAGCGACTTGACTTCCAAAGTCCTCAGGGATCTTGAAAAAATCAATGAATGAAACAGTTCTCATTTTTTATACAAGACGCTGGACAAAACTCAAACGATCAGCAATTAACTTTAGAATCATATGGAGATAAGTAATGCCTCCTAAGTACTTTCAAGAATGGTTTTATGTAGAAACATGGAGTAGACCATAAATAATTGAAGCCAATTCTTCCAACATTATCTCCAATGCTACAGCAAAAACTCATTCAAGAAAATGACTCGCTAATCTCACTAAAATATCCAACATAATACAAGGACGAAGAAATTGAATTTTGCAGTTCTAAAACAACAATGATTTCTAAAGTTAAATTAACCGAAAGCAGTAACATTGTATTATTTACCAGACTCCATCCAAGTCTGATTCAACTCATTGCAAGCCTGCATATACAACCACTAGTTTCAAGTGACGTAAAATGGAGGGAGCAAACTAAATCTCCTCAATTTAGTATATTAATTCTAGCCTACATCTGGAATACAAAATGACAAGGTACTGAATCCAAACTATCTGCACGCAAAAAGAAAATTTCAGATTGCAAGATAACAGGACTCACCTGATTTACCACCATCCTTGCTTCATAATTATCCACGCAGCTGACAACAAGATCAACTCCGCTACCTTCTTTGTCGGGACAAAATGAATTATCTTTTAAACTTGACATAAATGTTTCAAAACCTTGCACTGTTGCGATGTTCAATGTATAGCTCTGAGAAAATATATCAACAGATCAACATCACAGAAGAATATGTTAGAAATCCCTAAAATCACATTTTGAACTTTTTTTTGAGTTGGGGAGGGAGTGGTGAAAGAGCTAAAGTCATCATGAATACTTCACCTCAAGCACAACATCAGGGTTTATGTCTGAAAGAGTCTGAACAGCAGCGTCTGTTTTAGTCATACCAGCCTAGAAATGGGAAAAAACTGACCTCGTATAGTGCTTGTCAAAAGAAAAATGTAGCCTAGGATTGGAATTATTTGGAAGTAGTTATTCATAGGAGTTTCGACGTAACATCACTTAATCAAGCTTGGAGAAGAAGATAAAATATTGAAAATATTTTTCTCAAGCTTTTTCTTTTCTGTTTCTTCTCAGACCAGAAAAGGATTATTAACTTTCGTACTTTTGCTCAAGCAAAGATTCCCCAAAATCAGTAACTTGAAAAACTTAATAGCTTTTGAAAGGTCTTAGATAAACTGCATAATAAACCAAGCCCGCTTCAAGAAATTAAAAGAAAAGTAATCTCATATCCCCGACCACATGATATAATAAGTGATAAAAAGCACCTGATCTGGACGGAAAAAAAGTCTATTCATGTTAGCTAACTCCACTTTATCATAATCGTACAACAAAAGGCGACCGATACCACACCTTGTTAGCATTTCAGCAGCAACACTGCCAACACCACCTATACCCTGCAAAGCATAAACAGTTATATGAGGACAATAGCAGATACTACACTATTACACCGCACATAAAATTACACATGTATTAGACCTACATAAAATTACATCGGTTTTACACCAACATAAAATTACATAGGTTACTTCTCCTAAAAAAATACATAGGTTGCACAAGGATTTAACCAACCGCTAGAAAGTATCGCCTTCAGGAGTTTAGAAGAAATTACAAGAAATGTAGCTGAAAAGGGAAGAATAATCAAGCACTTGAGAAAAAGGAAATGGCACAATTTTTTGCAACAAAAAATTCTTAATATTCTGATTCAAACAGAATGAACAGTGCATAAGTCTTGCATGAATAATTGCTAACATTCATAAGCATGCATATTATATAATTAAGCACTGTAAAAAGTCACAAAAATTAAAAGAGCATTATTTAAAGACAGGCACATCTGAAGAGAAAATTTGAGTACGGACAACTATGGCAACAGAGAATTTCCGTATTCTTTCATAGTTTTCCACGATTCCCATCCTTTGAAGTGCCATGAGCCTGCTATAAGGGTTGCTATCAACCACCTCTGCGCTCATATCCTACAATGTATTGGGAAAAATGCACATATGCTTGAAATATCATCCAGAGTTCAGTAAAATATTTATGGCATCAAAATATGCAACAAAAGTACCTTGATTTTGGAACGCTGCCCAACCCCCACCTTTTCCATTGTAGAAAGTCGCTCAACACGTGAACGCATCTAAGCACCAAAAATATCAAAACAACACATATATCTACACTCAATGCAAGTCCATGAAAATTAAGAATCAACAACATAGCATCTCGTGTGGAGAAAATTTTTGAATATGATGCAAAATCATTCCTTTAGCTGTATCCCCACATTTTCTCCTCCCATGGAGCAACGAATCCTATCATTCATTTCATTTTAACTGTCAGTCACGTCCCTACGTCTAAAACTTCGTTAAAGATAACAATTTTGTCCAATTTCTTTATGCCTATTCAGAATGATAGCATAGTACTAAAATTTAGGACAAATATAAAATTAAATAACAACCTTTATACATGAAGCAGATATTAAAGCCACCATTGCTAAGATTCTTGCACCGAGATTAAAAAGCCTCATACCCTCTAAATTCCAAATAATTTGTACTCGTTAACTTCCATTTTGAAAGACCAAATCCTACATGGTCCCTAAACTCAATGAACAAAACAATGTGAAACAATCCGACAACAGAGCGCGAACTAAACAAGCATATAGACCAACATCGTCGAAAAATCAGAAGATAGATTCATAGGGCTCCACTGATACGCCACGGCAGAAGCATCAGCAAAGAAAAAGTAATTCCTCCGCAGAACAAATAAAAAAAATTCCCAGAAATGCACGAAACCCAAAATCACCTTATCAACTAAAGCTTGATGGAGTGGATCATGTAAAGAATCTCTGAGCGTATGGAGATCACCTAACAAATCTTTCAGTTCCGAGTCCATTAGCTCAGGACTAAACACACCTCGTCAATTCTTGTCGGAATTCATCTCGATTATTGAAACCCGGTTCCAATTACAAATTGGGTGATCAAATTCAGTGTTAATTGTAAAAAATGAAGAAACTTTTTATTCAATGACAATCGGTTTCAATTGAAAAAAAGTATGAAAATCGTTTGAGCCGGTCAGTGGTATAGCTCGAATGGCAGTAGGAAACCGGTTTGGAATTGTGAACCGGTAATTAACGTGTTTTGCGAGGTATACACCAATGAAGAGCCGCCACGGATATCTCGGCTTTCTTTCAATCCTTGGCAGGATAATATAAATTGTTTAAGCTTCTTCTATTTATTTTTTGGTAAAATAAAATATTTTTTATCCTTAATAATATAATGTACAACGTACATATGTAACATGACAAAATTATGTCTGCATAAATATTATATAATACAACAATTTATATTACATTATATAAAAACACTATGGTTTGATAAAAATGTTTTAAAAAAAATACAATAATCTGATTACAAAAACACGATTAAACAAAGACATAATATATTTATTTGTTCATGATTTTAATAATAGAGGGGAAATTTTAAAAAAAAAAAAAGAAGAAGAATACATTCTGTTGATTTTTTATTACTACAAAGTGAAAAGATATAATATTGTTATCATATAGATACATATTTAATATTTTAGTAGAGATAATTACTGAACATCAACGATAATTTTCTCAGTGATTACACTTATTTCAATATATAGTAATTGAACATATGATATTAGATCTGATATCAATTATCGGACCGAACGCTTGTCGTTTTACCAAAAGTTATATCTGATGATAAATATGTAACTCTAATATTTTAAATTGTATATCAAATCTAATATAATTACATTTCGATTGCTTTTCCAATTATTACATCACAACATCATCAGATTTCATAACATACCTAAAAAAACAATATATAATAAACCCATTATTCATCGAATTTCTACATTTTAAGAAATTATATTTTATGTCACGTATCCACTCATCATTCGCCAAGGATAGATTAATTGTGATTGACCAACTTCAAAGTTTTAGTTGCCAACTTCAAAGTTTTAGGATTGCTTTGTTTGAGTTGTATAAATGAAACCACGTACTCGTAAAGAAAAGCATATTCCTGAAAAGCAGAGAAATCCCAATCAGGCAACAATTTACATATTATTACAAGAAAATTAACTAAGATCACAATCTAGGCGAAGCCTCGTAGATGTGAAGCAAATGATTGTTTAATGTTTAGTGGCAAAGATTTTGGTGCTTCCTTATCCATAAAGTGAATGATAATGGCTGACTTAAAATATGTTAAATGTCACATATTCACCCTCCATGGGAACACCAAGTGCCCCAAAATAATGAAACGCCATCATTGCAATCTTGGTATATATTATATTTCATATACTCAATTCAGTTCGATCTCATAAATATAGATCTATATATATTTTAAAAAAATATTGGAAACACAAAGAAATTTTCGATTTTATTCTTATCTAATGACTGTTCTAATATGAAAAAAAAAATTTGTTGGAGAAGATAATATATTTAATGAATATGTGTAGATTGCTAAAGAAAATAAAGAAAATAATTTTTTTTTACTTCATACTTTCTTCGCAACTATTTCAGTTTAAAAATCAATAACTTTCATTTTCAAATATATATACTTTTTTCGTTTTTCTACTTGATCACACACACCAGCTAATTAATAAATCAATCATGGTTAATGATTGAATTGGAAACATAGCACATTTCACGCTTGTTTTTGAAATTTTGGAAATATTTCGAGATAGTGGAAGGTGACGATCGAAGTAACTAGCTCCAATAAAATAATGGTACACTAAATCTGGATATGGTTTTAAGGGATCTAATTAATAAAACCAAATCCAAGAGAGGTGGCAATCCTTTCACTAATGCACTTTACTTGCTGCCATTTACGATTTGTATGCTTTTATTTGGCGTAAACTTAAAGCTGGTATTAATGCAAAATCACTTATTTTAATGATATTTTTCTATGTTATACTTCGAATACGAACTATTTCTCTTCTTTTTTCAATTTTTTTGAATGTTATGGATTTCTTATATTTTTATGAAAGTAGATATATATATTATCTATTGAGATTTATTTGAAATTCTTCAAAAAGAATTTCATCAAATCCTAATTTTCTATTCACAACAAAGTATATTAAAAATAAAAAAATTAAAAGATGTCATGCATGATCCAATTGCCCCCCTTACTTTACTCACAATTGTTTCCTTTTTTTGCATCCCTTTGATTATGATTGCGGTCCTTGTCATGAGGCGCAACAAAATTAAATCACACTAAAATGAAAAAAAAATGATCAAGTGCAATTTTCCCTGTGATGGGACTAAATGTTCATTATTTCACTTTAAGCATTTTGTTATGCAAGTTGAGAATAAGAATCGGCACTATATAGGAATATCAATGTTAATTAGTTTATGTGACTTCGTACTAATATTCAACTTGATTCGATTCAAAGGAAGAAACTATGACAAATCACATCATTTTCCACTCTTTATAATATATTTGACATAAATATGTTGCTGTTTTTAAGAAAATTGTCGTTTAGTCACGTAAGATTTACACGATCTCATTGTATTTTGATATTCTATTTAGTCACATTTTAGCTGTTAGGAATTATATTTCCCTTCATTAGCATAGTTCAATGACTTTTTTTAAAAAAAATTGTTGCAAATTTAGTTTTTATTTTTGGTTGATAAAATGCTAACATGACCCCGGATATTGATGACATGTCTGGTGTTATATCAATATTAGGATGAAAAAGAATTAAAATGAAAATAAAAACAAAAATAAAGTTATTGCAATACACTAAAATGTGACTAAATAAAAAAAAAATAGTCTACTTATGGTTGCAAGATTAGGCAATAGAACCTATGCCAGAATCAAAATACAATATAAAAGAATCAAATTTAAATCCTATACATGAAGGTTCCATTTTGCTTTGGTTGGTGGAGAAATCGTTTTTCTAGTTGGGTACAATTTAATGCATAGATGCCACGATTAAATTTGAATTGCTAGTACACCTGATTCTTCTTCTTTTCGGTTAATCAATTAAAGCCATCAAACTAAATTTGTTGAAGATAATCCAAAGAAAATTTTGATGCCCACAATAAGTTTTATCTCCAAAAATATAAAATTTTTGCCTAAAATTGGGTCTGGATGAAATGATTTGATTCAATGATGATTTGAAGAGTTGATTTAAAATGACAATTATCGGAATTGAAGAGAGTTAATAAGAGATCTGTCTCACAAAATACGATCCGTGAGACCGTTTCACTCTTTTTTAGAATTTAAGTTTGACCACAACTTCATGAGTTGTTTGCTGATATTACTTCATATATTCCAACAATCGGTTATTGTTTAAAATTCACTAAAAACATTTACTATGGTTTGAATGTTGAACTTGGAAATCAATACATGTATGTAAAAACAATAGTTTAATCACATAATTAAACTGCATTAATGCTAAATTTTTGACATTAAAAACGATTTGAAGCAATAGAAATGATGAAAAAGACTATAGGTGTTAAATTATAATAATAATAAAGTATTAAGAATGAAATTAAAAGTTCGAATTTGGGATGATTCAATACAAATGACATGTATACATGGTCTATATATTTATGTTGGATGAATATAATAAATAAAAATCATATTCTGAAACTCAAAAATTCTAGTTGAATTATCAAGAACTTAATAATTTATACATATAAATGAAAATGTATATGAATCCATGATAATCCAAAATTTTTTAGAGTCGTGAACTATTAAATATAATTCTTTAACGTCATATCTATTTAATATGACGCGATGAGATAATTAGGAAAATATTTAAAAATTATGCACGAGGTGCAATCATAATCACTAAGTATACATTGTATTTCTATTTAAATACATAAATAAAATCATATAACCTATCAAATATATTAAGTGCGAAATATATTTGATAGGTTAATGGAACACTTCAACTGAATTTACATAAAACATCAAATATTATATCAAGACTCAAGAGCTTACATTTTTTATGACAATGAAATTTATGGTCAATATGTTTAATTGAGTGCGTATAATTTATAAATTTTCGAGCAAATACAATAATCTACGAACTACGTTAATCAGATAAATAATACGAAAAATTCTAAACAACTTGGTCGAAACATAGTTGATGAAAGAAATTAAACTAATCATATAATAAATCATATGCTTCCACCCCTACCCCAAAACATACCCACCCACCCACCAGGAATTTGTCCATAAATATACGTCCACTCCACTCCATTTCTAAAAACCAGACATCTCTTCCCCACAATCACCATTTCTCCTCTCCAATTTCAAAATCAAATCAAAATGAGAACTGGCGGCGCGTTATTCCACACCACCCACCTCTCAGAAAACACCGCGGCAGAAGCAACCAACACCGCCAAGGCGACCTTCTCTCCGCCGGCCACCATCCCACGCTCTCCCTGGCACTCTCCTGTACCATACATCTTCGGCGGCCTGGCCGCGATGCTTGGACTCATAGCCTTTGCTCTCTTGATCCTCGCCTGCTCTTACTGGAAACTCTCCGGCCAAGGGAACAATGTCGAAGGCGACGGCGCCGCCACCGAGAAAGGGGAGAGCAGCTCCGAGGACAAGGCCCTGCATGTATTCGAGGAGAAGTATTTGGTGATCATGGCCGGTAAAGTGAAGCCGACGTTCTTGGCTACGCCCATGTCCAGTAGGGCTTCTTCTTTTAACGATGATCAGAAACTTAACTGCAAAGAAACCGAGAAGACGAAGAATCCCATGAATGAAAATCAATTAACACCGACGGTTGAAGAAAATTCAGAAGAAACCGAAGGATCCCAACCGAGCCAAGAACAAATCCATCGATAATTTTGTGTTTGGGTTTTTGTTCAATTTTGAGATCTGAGAAAAATATATAAATTTTGTTGTGAGAAAACCAGCTCTAGTCGTAAAATGCGGGACAGATGATCGTTTTTGGGGAATTAATTTTATTGTTCACAGCTGTTAAATCGTACTCATTTTACTCTGAATTTGTTTCATTGCTGTTAATAGCTAGCTAGCTCATGCTCATCTTACAGGGTAAAGAGTGGCAAAAAAAACTGCAACACCAATATTATTTCAAGTTTAAACATAGGAAAAAATGCCTACACTGAGATTAGTAATAATTGTTTCAAAAAACTCAGAATAAATCAAAATTTGAAAACACGAAAAGTTAATAATTTTTGCTCATTGATATCGAATTTTCGAAGGTGATATAAATACAAATAAAATTTTAAAACATAACATGAATTTAACATATAAGATTGGCATGAGATTAATAATCTTTCCATGATTGTATTGTTGTTATTTTTATTTCGATTTCCAAAAGTGAATAGGATAAAGCCATAGACATTGAGCTTAGCCATAACACTGTTATAAAATAGAAATTTTTTTTTTTTTTTTTTATATCTTTGTGATTTGAAAAGAATGATGAATCGAACTAAAGTTATCATCAACCACCAAGCTTTTTCTCTGTTAAAGAGAATAAAGTAATTAAAGACTATGAGGGGAAAAAAAGTTGTCTTGGATAAAATAACCAATGTAAGAGAAAAGAAAAATGCTTGCACCACAATACTACACACACAAACACGAAGATGGTTCCTCTTAAATTTAAACAAAACAAAATTTAAAAAAAACTATAGAATTTTGTCGAATTAAAAATCATAATAAGGTGGGGATGATCATGTCACATGGATGACCCACGATCGAGTTTATTCAACAGGAACCGGAAGAACACGGATTTAGAGTGATATAGCTTTTTAAAATTGTATTTCAGGAAATTAAGTATAACTTAATTTTTTCCTAAATTGATTGTGTTTACTTCCGCCGAATATGTCGTGTTTGATACCTTTTGATTTTATTGATTGATACACACATGTATTTCGATGTAAACCTGATTGAGGTGAATGATTTTCAAGATTATACACCTACTCTGTCACATGATTTTTGCTATATA